>NW_026873935.1:0-154714 GCF_032173495.1 Musca vetustissima
AAGATTTATATCGATTTTCTGGGTCCTTATCCTCGATCAAAATTAGGTAATATCGGTATTTTTGTAGCACTGGACCACTTTACAAAGTTCCCATTTCTAAAGGCAGTGAAGAAGTTTTCTACTGATATCGTTATTAATTACTTGGAGAGCGAACTATTTCATACGTATGGCATCCCGGAAGTTGTTGTGTCAGACAACGGTTCGCAATTTAAATCTAAACAATTTGGCCAGTTTTTAAAACGTTATAATGTAAATCATCTTACTACAGCAGTTCATTCTCCGCAGGCAAATGCCTCAGAGCGAGTGAATCGTTCTGTTTTAGCTGCCATAAAATCTTATATCTCACCTGACCAAAAAGATTGGGATCGAATGCTAAGCAATATCGGTTGCGCTTTGAGATCCACAGTTCATAGTGCTATAGGCACATCCCCTTACTATCTTACCTTTGGCCAAAATATGGTTACTAATGGCAAAACGTATAAACTTTTACGCCAGTTAGAACTGTTGGAAGATAGGACAGTGAATTTTGATAAAGATGATTCCCTTGCTATTGTAGGTAGTAAGGCCAAGGAACTGATGCAGAAACAATTTGAAAGAAACCAAAGAACCTATAATCTCAGATCCAGGGAGGTATCATATGCGGAAGGCCAGGAAGTATTTCGTAGGAACTTCAGACAAAGTAACTTCGCTCAAGGTTATAATGCCAAGTTGGCTCCCACTTTTCTTAAAGCCAGGATACGTAAAAAAGTAGGAAATTGTAACTATGAACTTGAAGATTTACAGGGTAAGTTCATAGGTGTATTTCACGCAAAGGATATACGCCAATAAAAATGTTGCAAGCGGTATCAGCTTTGGTGGTTATAAGTTTACCCCCCCAAAGTCTGATTTTGGTTGGGGGGTATGTAGAGGCGCTTGCATCCCAGATCAAATTTTCCTTATTTTCACGAATATAAAGATTGTTGTTTGTGCATTGAGAAACAAAACCTATTTTATTTTTTAAATATTTATGAATATTTAACGGCTTTGTTGTGCGACCTCTGCAGGCGATTTTTGTGTTAAAAATGGAAAATATCTATCACCTAGTTGACGTTTTTCTACAGTTCAATTTAGCCATCTTCTTCGGCGTATTGGAAAGAAGACATTTTTGCGAAATTTTAAGAAGCTTCATGCTACCAAAATTATTAAGACTCTGCCATTTTGTCAACTGATAGTTCTACGATTAACACCTTTGAAACTCAGTGAATATTTCTCATTCAATTGTGAGTCTGTGAATTTTCAGTTTTTTTTCAATTTTTATTTATTGCTATGAGCAGATTATAATCAATATTTATCTGTGAGTATATCAATAAGGATACTTTTTTTATATTTTTTTGGTCAAAATCCAAATAGTTTTTAATATATTATTAACCTATAGGAATATCTTGAAATTGGTACATTTCCTGGTGGTTAAGAATATTCAATTTATTTCATCTTGATGTGATGTTTATTTCATTATTCTTCATCCAATAAATCGAAAGGTAATAATTTATTTGGTTCGTTCAATTTCATTCCGTTCCTAATCTCTCATTTAATTGGTTTGTTAGATTTCTTGTCAGAATTCGTTTGGTATGCAGAGTAAAACAAATTGGGAAAAAATATCACATTCTTATGCTTTACTTTCAATTGCCGCTGTTGGTTTGCCTATTGCTCCTGTTTAACGATCAGTCTGTTGTTCGATCTATTGTACAAAGTGTGTGAAGAAATAAACTGTCCGTCCAGCAGCACACGGGAGAAGAAGCGAGCAATAATAGCACAAAGAAAAACCGAACAACATCTTGAAAGAAGGAAAGCCACCAGTTGCAGTATATTTATATTTCAATAATCCTCCCGTGTGTACAGAACACTTTAAATATTAACTTAAAATTTATGAAAAAAGGTGAAGATTTTATAAAAGAAAAGAAAAAATCAGTGGCAAAATAAGAGGTAAAAATGTACCAAGTGGATGAATTGTTGGCATACTAGTTATAAAATTTGTTGTAGTGAAGAAAAAAAAAGAAACCAAGAATTTATGATGTGGTTAAAGTAAAATTATGAGTTAATTTATTTACACTAATTTTGTTAAATTTGAGTGTTATTTCTATTCATCATTTATTTCTATTTCATCAGCATTGCCTAAAAATAATTTGTTTTTTTGTAACCAATGTGTTAAAAAGAAAAGAATATTGAAACATAATATATTCCCGTTGAAAGTGGTAAAGGAAGTCACCAAAAATATACACACAAGTGTTACATATTTATAATTTAATTTTTAAATACATGATCATTACGATCACAGTTTGTATGTCTGTTTGTTAAATTCTCCAACATTTATCAAACACAACTTGTATGTTTGACTTCGAACCACGCAACGTGTATGTTACACATCAAACCACACAACCTGTTTGTTAGGAATAACACAACGCAACGTGTATGCATACAACATTCCACTCTGTGCCGTCACCACATTATTTAAATATGAATGCTCACATTTGTTTATCTTTCTCTTAGTTTATAAAAACCAGTATTATAGCGGCTTGAGATGATCTCCGAGAAAGCGCTTTCAAAGAGGAATATCGAGAATGTAAACATGTAAGTCGTTGAACTTTTTCTACATTTGTTTTGATCTTTTTTTTGTGATAAAGAGAAACATAAAAGACTAACAATAACATTAGTGATCATATGTTTTCAATTATTGAGTTTTTTCAGTGATAAACGTATGTTGTTAAGATTTGAATTATGATTTAAATTGTTTCCTCTTTAAGGCATTTAAATATTTTTATATATTTTTAAATATTTTTTTTAATTAATTTCAAAAAAAAAAATATTTAATTTTGTTTTTGAATTTATAGTTTATTACTATGATCACTAATGGTATTAAATGAATTTTATTAGTGTGAATTTATATTTAAATTCTTGGTGATATGTTAAAAAAATGGTATATTCTGATATTATAAAATTTCAATGCATATGGTGATGAACAAAAGTTAACACTCAAGTTCTAATTTATTATCTGATTTTAAATTTAACTTTTGATTTAATTTTAATTTACGAATGATTTAATTATTTCCAAACCTATTCTTTAAACCTAATTTAAGAGCTGTTATTAGAAATATTTTTCTTTATGTTTATTTTTCAATTAATTTCTCTTTTATTATCGGTCAACCCGAATGATTCTCTTATTTGAATTTTTGAGTAATAAAATTATAATTATGTTTGAATAGATATTTAAAATCTATCTGTTTTGATTTCCCCTTGTTGTAGGTAAAGTTGGTCATAGTGATGTTTGGGTGTTGCAACCAAAGAACTTTCTCATGGACATATTGTTTGTAGCAACATGGTTGGGAGGGCAGTCGAGCAATACAACATCATGTTGCTCGCAACATTCTGGTAGATCTTCGCTTCCGTTTCCTTCTATTTTCTCTCCAATTTTCATACTATGATGTTGCTAGCCTTTTCTTTCATTTTCCGTTTCCCTATCACTTTGTTCCTGTTAATTATTCTCTCACATAGACAGAAGCACGCAATTACAAATAAATGTTTCTTGTAGTAAGATGGCATTAGGTACATGGTGGTTGATGGAATCCCCCCACCGACGAGCTATAAGGCCGGATCCCGTGCGTGCTTTGCCACCGATCATTACCTAAAATTTCAGCTGCCACATTCAGATCCTTTGTTGGATAAGTTATATGCTACATTTTTTAGAGCCATTGTGAAAATTTATGTTGAGTGTTTTTTCGACCTGTTTTGTTGATATTCCAGTAATGAAATTATTTGAGTTTGATGTCTTTTCTTAAAGTTTATTTATTCAAAGATTTCCCGATATTTCGCAATTATCAAATTGCATCTTCAATATTATTATCACAGCATTTTGTGTTGACACAAAATAGTTATTACATTATTTTTAAAAAATATATATGGGAGATATATCTAAATCTAAACTGTTTTCACCAATCACAAGTTAGGTTATACAAACTTCAGTACGACGAAGTTGCCAATAGGCCCAACTTTGGTGCACCATTTACATAAAATCGGACGAAAATATATATGGGAGCTACATGTAAATCTGAACCGATTTCACCAATCGGCCAAATTTTATCCCTTTGGTGCACTATTTACTAAAAATTGGACGAAAATATGTATAGGAGCTATATCTAAATCTAAACTGATTTCAACAAAACTTAAACGAACAGTCCGACATGCATAAATCAACTTAGAAAGTGATTCTCAAAAGTAAACATGTGTCTATCTCGTCTCCTATTGACTGTTACAAATATATGCACAAATACATAGTACCCTGTACCACAGTGTGGCGAAGGGTTTAAATAGTTAACTGATTGTTCCACGTTTTGGTGTTGTCTCCATACAGTATTCCACCATAGTATAGTCCTTAAATTGCTGTATTTTGAGGATTTTATATACATGTTGCACCCTAACATGTGTTATCAATATTTAAGGTTTTGAGACTCTAGGATCCCATCCCTATTAAAAATCGCCGAAATTTGTATTGTATTATGGCTTACAACAATCCCTTAGTACCATGAAGACCATGCATACGCAAAATTCTTCGAATTGTTTCTGGGTTACATTTCTTTTCCAGATATTACTCTGCGATTTCAGCAAGGTACAAAGAGCTTTGGATTATCGGTCAATTGTCGCAGCAACAACTTTTCATCATCCTATTTAGAGGATCGTACCTAAAAGGTATTGTTTCATCTGGAGTTCCGCAAGAAGTAATCTGGGTCCGTTATTGTTTGTTCTTTATCTAAATGATCTTCCGAATTCCATTCGTGATTCCAAAATACTAATGTATTCAGAATATGTAAAGCTTTTTTCGGATACAAATACATGTAATTAAGTTTACTTACAGTAGGATTTACATTCGCTCTTCAACTGATGCATTTCAAATGGAATTTTTTCCTTATTCAGATCACATCCTATACAGTCTGACTACTCTATAGGGTCATACTAATTGGACGATATTGATTCTTTCTCAGATCTTCGCGTCATCTTAGATCCTAAACTAAGGTTTCATCTTCATATCGATTCATGTTTTAATAATGCCAAATCTTCATTAGCTTTCATTAAACGCTGGTCTAAAGAGTTTGATGACACTTATGTTACTAAAAGGTTATTTGTTAGTATTGTCCGTCCAGTCCTAGAATATTTTGTTGCATTCTTTGGAGTCCATTTTATAAACGTCACTGTGATAAAATTGAGTCAGTTCAAGTTCAGTTTTTAATCTTTGCCTTGCGTAGAACCCATCTGAATTACTTCCACTTTATAAAAGTCGCTTATTGTTAATTAGTCGTCCAAAACTAGAAAGAAGACGTTTTCTGTTAAGTGTATTATTTATTATTAAATTAATACGTCGCCTGATTGATTCACCTTATCTTACGGGAGAAATAATTTTTAATGTTCCCTCTCGAAGAACACGTAATTTTGAAGTGTTGAAATTGTCGGTCGCGAGAACTAATTATGAAATAAACAACCCAACGAGGACCTTATGTATAATATATAATAGCATAAGTAATGTTATATGCCTAAGTAGTCCATTTCATGTTATAAAGAATTCTGTACTGGTCTTGGAAACAGTAGATCCTGGCATTTGAGCAGCAGTTGTCAAATTTTATATTATTGTTTACTGTTGTGTGTTTAATTTATTAAGTTTATGATATCTATCGATCTGATGATCTGTTTGTAGCCAGTATTGTAAAACCACTACTTACCCCCCTTAGTCGGTCTTTGGTGTGTGCGTGCTCCCTGCGATCGGCAGGGGCGAGCGTGAGAGGCAAATTCGATTTTCAGTTTTGTGCCTCAATATAATTTTTGGACAGCAGATCGAGTAATATTGAGTATTTCAGCTGAGATTTTCAATGTCTCAAATTGTCACGAATTTCCGCAAATTTTTCCACGTTGTTCAGTAACAGAACGGTGACGAATGTCATAGCCTAAGGGTATATGGAAATTACAAAAATCTTTTAAATTCCTTGAAACTGACGTGTACAAGGTTATAACTCGTGAAATATGAACATATTGCATATAATTTAAATTCATTTCTATAAAATGAAGTGCTCTTGTCAAAATCTTAAAATATTGGTAATAAATAACAAGTTGCGTGGAAGCTGTGATGGTGGTAATGTAAAAAAATGGGTGAAAATGTGTTGAAGCCAACGAGTTTTTTTGTGTTCCTTCTGGATTTTTGGCTAAACTAAAATTAAAAAAATCCATTCAAATTCCGTGTTTTTAGTTTTTTTACGTGCCGGATCTAATGAGCCCATCCATGTTCAATTCCGTCCAATAAAACGGCGGATATAGGTACTTTGAATGTGGGAAAAACTGCAAAAACTTATTTTGACAAATTCGCGTATATAATCGCGTTTTTCTTCGAATTGATTTCACATACATTCATTCTTCAGTTATCATTTTCGCGAATCTGGTGAAAATAGGTCAAAAATATATCGATACGCGAATAATATACGTATTTTATCCAAAATCGATTGTGGAGGCACATCCGCGGTTCTTAACCGATCCTTTTAAAATAGGTGTCCTTTTGTGTATTTTCATTGAAGATTACTGAAATCTGATGCGCATAAAAATCTTATGAACGTTGCGTCATTTTTAGTCATTTTTACTGTTTTTGCATAGTAAAGTGCATCGAGCGGCATACTATGGCCGCTAAATGAAACACCGAAAATTTCGTAATTATTGGAAGAGATTGATTCGGTTTATACGAAAACCGCATGCGCATCAACTGATTTCAACGAATACGCGAATTGCATGCTTTTTAAATATTGATAATTTGTATGTATTGTAACTGCTATATATTTAGTCATTTTTACAGTAGAAACTGTTATCAGATGAATATATTTAACAATCATCTAAAAGAATTTGAAGAAAAAAGCGTCGCATATTTTAGAAGATTAAGGTAAAACCGTATTCCCTTAACCATATTAAAAAAATCGAAAATTCAAAAAAAAAAAAAAAAACATTTTGCTTTAATTAAAAAAAATTATTTTATATTTTTCTTAACCTATGTACCAAAAACCATGAATGTGCTTGAAAAAAATTTTTCAAAATTTTTTTTATGGAATTTTAAATGAATTTTGTAATTTCCCATATATCTGTCGGCAACGTCAATGGAACATTTTTAAATGTTTGGTCAAATTTTGTGTAAAGGTTGCAACGACAAATGTTTCAATTTGTTTAACATACTAAAAAAATTCTCAAATTATAAAATAGAGAGCATTAGTCTCAGTGGCTCGCCTGCTTTTGTGCTGACCCATAGAGTATATATTCTTGATCAGTAATACGATCAAAATAATAATCTATGTCGAGTTGGCCATATCCGTCCGACAGAATCACAATATTTATACGGCATTTACATTAGAACTTTTTACCAGGTTAACCTACTTTATGAGGATTTATTTGGCATACATTCAAAGGAATTGACAATTTAAACCTACTGAGTTAATCAAATCCGGTACAATGTAAACGTACTTTTAGAGAGCTTTGAAAAGACACATTTACAGTTTTTGGTATTGCAAATGGGATATTTCGACGTTTTAGTATATATTTTCGGGCATGTTTTTCAATCGAATGATCGACTTTATAATTGGATAGCAAATCAGCCTACCAATAACTAATAGTAACGGTACCTCTCAATTGTTGGTATTTTGGGAACGGTTATATATGAATGAATATGAATATTATATGGATGAATATTGACTTTAATATTCATCGTTTTCTCCAGGAGGGCAAATAAACATCAACCCTGTAGCACTTATCAAATGGGTTACTTGTTTACTTCGAAGTGCGCTTCATCTGAATTGCATGGCAATCACTCTAAAGATGAAGAAATTTGTCACTCTTAGACATAGATTTTTTAGAAACGGTGTCGTTGTAAACGACATCGACTCAATACATTACAGATTCTTTTTGAACAAAAGCACCCCGCCTTTGTTTCAATTTTGGTTTATCATTGCGTATGCTTCTTGTCGTTATGTATACGTCCCCATTGCAAATAATTTAATATTTTCAACCCATTTACATACAACACGACCACACAAAATTTCTGAAGATTCGTCATTCCCCCTGTCAGTTAAATTTATACAAATTTAATTACTAAAACACAGATTTCATTTTTTTGCATATCAGTTTCAGGTTAAATTCCCCCTTTGCACTAATAACATAGCGCAATTTTCACTACCCCTTTTTATGTTAATATACTCGTATTCAGCAAATTCTAGCAGTTTTTTACCCTTTTCTCTCTGTTCTGTTGTGTGGCATTAACTTTATAGCCATTGACAATAGAAAGTTGATTGTCAATGCCAAGTGAGAGTCAAAACGTATCCTTTAATGTAAAACAACAGCAATACTATGAGAGCAAGCGAGCGTGAGAGAGTGCAACAAAAACCCGCAGAGAACTAGTCGAAAATTGCATTTCAAATCAAAACATTGAAATGTAATTTTTGCCAGTAAGCCAGTTTAAAAATAGCCAAAGGATTTTTGGTACGTAGTGGACGGACATGGTCGGATGTTTAGCGGCTGTGTGCATTCGCTCTTGTTATTCGACAGGTGAACGAGTAAATGCAATTGAACCTAACCACGGACGGTCTGGATGCATGAATGAATGAATTGATGCATTCAAATGTCAACCAACAATAACAACACACACACACACGCACGCACGTACATCTGCATAACTACGGCCGTCCATACCTACGAGTTTTCCACGTAAAACCAAAACATTGGTCATGGATGACAATATCGTACCACCGTTGAAGGACACACTGATGTTGACGACTATCAATGATACAAAAAAAAAAAAAAAAAAGACTGAACTTAACAGAAATAACGTAGATGGTAGGTAAACTTACAAGCCACAATCATGCAAAACTAACACACATTCCGAACAACCTCCTCCTTCTTCTTGAGAAAGAAACTCCAACAACAAAAAGGACCCAGCAGTCACTCTGAGTCTATTTAAAGACTCAGGTGTACGTACGTACGATGTGATGCGTACTTGAACGGGAAGTAATAAGGACCAAACGAACGAACGCACGACGACGACAACAAGTCAAATTACTTTCTTATTGAGAAGGATACAGATACAACGAACGACGAACGTAGAACCCACCAATAATTGGAAACGTTTTGCATGGCAAAGAAAGTCACAAGGGAATTACACTTAGGATTTTGCGTGAAAAGGATTTTGAACAAGACACTTGTACGAAGGAGGACTTGTTGTTGTTGCTGTTGCTGGTATTCAAAAGCAATTGTAAATTGCAACACGTTTTACATTGACTGTCGGTGTGTTGGACTTGGAAGGTTGAATGCTGCTGTAAGCCGTAGGCTACGAATCTGGTATTTTGTAACATTGACACAATTGTGACATTGAAATCATATGTTCCGGGAAGTGTTTACCTATGTATGGATGTGCATATGTATGTAGGTTGTTTTTAAATAATAAAAAAAAATTACTAAAAATAGAAAGCGAGGATATTGTTTGGCCTTTGCAACAAGAGATAGTAAATAGCTTCTAAGAATAATTAAGAACAAACAAGTAGTAATATTTTCGAAGGGACCGGCTGCTACTTTTATTTAAAAATTTTGCAGAACAGAAGTAAAATAATTTCAATTTTTACATATTTAAATAGTTGTTAAAATATTGACAGACTTTAGATGTGATGTAGCAACCTAATAACAACCAAATATAGAGAAAATATAAATTCGAGGAGACTATAAGTAAGTCTTGATTTAGATTAGGCGAGTTTACTTGCGGCAAGTCTTTGTTTGTAGGAGAGAGGGGCAAGGGGAATAGAAATTAAAAAAAAATTGCTCGTACCGACAATTTCTGGCAATTCGTTTTGTGTATTTCGTATTTGTTGACATTTTATATATGTAGATTTAAATGTGAAAAAACAACAAATAGAAAAATATTTAGGAAACCGAATTGCCTTGTATAAACGCATGAAGCAAGTTCAAAAGAGAACGACAATAATTGCCGCAAGTAAACTCGTCTAATCTAAATCAAGACTAAATGTGAGGAAAGTATAAAAACAGTATGTTATACACTAGCCTACAATACTACATACCTATATACCGATTTAAACAAAGTTTAACAAAGGGCCTGTCTAATGATTTTGTTGATATGTGTATTGTATCCTGTCGATAAATCATACGCAACACTATTGGAGGACCATGGACTTGGCATCGGATGAAATTAAATACGTCTTATATATTTATATATAAGCGACTTCAATAAATTCATACACATGTGCGATTAAAATTAACCGGTTTATACACTCCGTTATAGCTTGAATCATATTGTGATCATGCAGGCGAAGTGAAATTTCGATTCTAGGTTCTCCAAAAAAGCTCCAGTTCCGATTTTCCGGCTAGCCGGGAGCCATCTGCTATATCCGCTATGCAATGAGTCTCTGTCTCTTTTTTATTAATTCTTAAAGCTGGGACGACCGCTTCATGTTTTATTTGGATATAAATTGGATGTATATACAATATAGTCTTCAAAGTTGTCCTCATTGCCCCACATATACCTAGTCAAAATGTTCTCAATGTTGTAATGGTTTTACACTAAATTTTTTGCACATTGTTGTCCACCAGATACATTTTTTGTCGAAGGTGCCCTGGATTTGGTGTATTTGCTTAAAATAGTAATTTATATGGTTTAGTCCAGAGTCCTTGTCTTTAACACTCCACAATTTTCTGGATAAGCCATCAGAGCCATTGTTGCCGTCTTACTCCGACGGAGGTTTATCAGGATGGTATCGATCAATAGTAAACGATCTTCTTGGGAGTCGGTTATCTTCTCCTCGCCTCTTTCACTGTTGTTGTTGGGTGTTTCTCCCTCTTTTTATGGGTTCATTCTCTCCAATTAATGCCTTACCAATCTTAAACACTAGATTGTAATCTCTGAATTTTTAGCTTTCTAGGTCATTGGGATCGCCTTGCAGCAGGGTATCCATGATCATATTATTGACCGCATCCATCACATCATTATGGGTGTCCTTTTTTAATTTGCCAGACTTCCTACTCTCGTCGATTACTGCATAGCAGAGTTTGAGTATTTGAGGTTTTGGGGTTTTCAAATTTTAGGAAAATTTCCATTAAATTTACTGAAATTTTTTATTTGGTGTACATTATGGTGTACCTAATGGTTTACATAAAGCGGTTTGTAGAATTATTGGTATAGGCCCACTTTTTGGTATGTTCCCTATATTTTCATTGCATGTACTTGTCAGTATACTTATTGCGGAGGGTATCCAACGCTTTTTCACTTGTTGATATTAGAGTCAGCATCACCGCCCTCAGTCAATGATTACTCGGGATAGTCTCCTTTAAAGTTGGGTTGGCTCCGTTTTTTCTTTTTAACAGCCGACGGGCGGATTTGACTTTTCTGAAGACCTAATCAGTTTCTTCGCTTCCGAGAAAGTTCAGTTATGCCCTTCGCCACACTGTGGTACAGGGTATTTTGTCTTTGTGCATATGCTTGAAACAGGCAAAATTAATCGAGATAGTCCCATGGTTCCTTTTGAGAATATGCATAGAATCACTTTCTGAGTCGATTTATGCATGTCCGTCCGTCCGTCTGTAGATGTTAAATTGTAAACAAAGTACAGGTCGCATTTATGATCCAAATTGGATGAAATTTGGCACAGCTCATTTGTTTGGCCCAAGGACGAACCCTATTTAAATTTGGAAAATTGATTCAGATTTAGATATAGCTCCCATATATAGTTTCGTTCGATTTTATGTAAATGGTGCAACAAACTCCCAATATTTGTCCGATTGGGACAAAATTTTGCACAGGGTACTGAATTAGGCCTTGATTGATATATGCCAAGTTTTGCTGGATTCGGTTCAGATTTAGATATAGCTCCCGTATATAGTTTCGTGCGATTTTATGTAAATGAAGGACCGACAGACAGGTGTTTAAAGCCATGTCTGCGTTCGGCATTCCTGCAAAATTAATACGGCTATGCAGGATAACTTTAAGTGGCACAAGGTCAGCCGTTAAAGTAGGAAAGGACCTATCGGAGCCCTTCAATACCGAACGAGGATTCAGACAAGGTGACAGTTTGTCGTGTGATCTTTTTAACATCCTACTGGAAAAGGTCATACGAGACGCAAAGGTGAACAGAAATGGCACTCTGTACACCAAACAACACCAGTTACTCGCCTACGCCGATGACATCGATATAATGGGTCGAACATTGCGAGCGGTAACAGCCACCTTTGAACAAATTGAAAAGGAGTCTGCCAAAGTGGGTCTAGCAGTAAACGGCGAGAAGACCAAGCTGATGGTATCAACGCGCAAGACGTCCAGTAGACTCGGACCAACTGTGGAACTTGAGAACTACAGCTTCGAGGTAGTTAAAGACTTTATATACCTTGGTACCGCCATAAATAAAACGAATGATATCAGTTTTGAAATTCGGAGAAGGATTGTGATGGCCAACAGATGCTACTATATTCTAAGTAAGCAGTTTAGAAACAAGGCCACCTCTCGCCAGACCAAACTCACACTTTACAAGACGCTGATACTACCCGTGCTATTATATGGATCAAAAGCATGGGTACTGGCGCAAGCAGATGAGGCTGCGCTTGGGGTGTTTGAGAGAAAAATTCTCCGAAAGATCTACGGGCCGATCTGCGTCGACGGTGAATATCGGCGTCGAATGAACCACGAGCTCTACAATTTATACGCGGACATCGACATAGTCAGTCGTATTGACCTGCAGCGACTACGGTGGCTAGGCCATGTTGTGCGGATGAATGAAGATGCCCCAGCTCAAAAGGCATATAAAAATGAGCCTACTGATGGTTCCCGTAGAAGGGGAAGGCCACGAATTAGATGGAAAGACCAAGTAGAAAACAACATCTTGAAACGTGGTCTTCCAAATTGGTGGACTTGCGCACAAGACCGACGCGCTTGGAAATCTTTTTTAAGCTCGGCTTATGGAACAACCGTTCTGTAACAAGCCAGCTAAGTAAGTAAGTAAGGACCAAAGTGTCAAATTTAGGCCGTTGGCACAACAATTTACACAGCGTCCAAGTCCAAATTTATGTATGCGAAGTTTTGTTGGAATCGGTTAAGATTTAGATATAGCTCCCATATATAGTTTCCTCCGAATTTATGTAAATGGTGCACCATACTGTCAATGTTTGTCCGATTGAGACAACATTTTGCATAGCGCATTAAAGTTACTTCAGATTCACATCCGCTTTGAAATTACTGCAGGTTGTCGTCCATGAAGTTTTGTTGAAATCGGCTGAAATAGCTTCCCCATATACTTTTGCTCTATTTTATGCAAAAGGTACAAATGGAGGAGTCTATGTCTGTTCGCTTTACATTAAATATTGCATAGCGTATTGGATTAAAAACGTTTCAGGTTTAGATATAGCTTCCATATATATTTTCATCCGATTTAATCAAAATTATGTAACAAATAACTGCAATTTTTCCGTGATACATTTTGGATAACAGCATACCAAATTGTGGATCCAACGGTTGCTCAAATACGTTCGTTTTATATATAGATATTATACCTATTTTGCTCGATGACATTGACATTCAATTTTTCATAAATTTCAGATTGGTATGTGTATGGGTTGTTTTAATTTAGTTCAAATATCTATGTACTTAGCACAGTTAATTTCGTCCGAGTCCACTTCAATGGTCCTCCAAAGATGCTATATCTATTCTATCTAAAGGATATTGTACATATGAGCATCTCTTGTATGTATCCAAATTGGTGAAATTGGTGTGAAATATTCATAATAGATAACGTTTAATCTCATATTTTTGGAATTGGGAATTAACTGTGCACAAATAGTGATTCCGTTTTCCTAGAAATATTTATATCATCCATTCCTGATATCATCAACATTTCCAAGTAACAAATGAAATTCTTGTTTGTAATTTGTATTAAATCTTAAATGATATGGTGAGCGGTTTACAGAATTGGACGCTTAAAAATTATATGTGTTATGTGCTACGAGAATTCAGGCATTCATTCCTGATGGATTTCGTTTAACATTGCGTATGAGTATAATTGTACAGTATACGCTTTATATGGTTCCAAGAGCAATATATGGAGAATTTCCCAACAATTTATTTGTAAAAAAACTAACAAGTGGATACCTTTATTGTGTGGATCTTTTTTCAATTCTTATGAAATTTAACCAAACAAAATTACATAAAATATTTAATATTAAAGAATAACTTTCTGACACCCACTGGACTTATTCATACGAATATGTCAATTTGAACATATGTATATATTTTAGTGGAAATATATGTTAGGTTTGAAATATTTGCATACATTTATTCTTTGTCTGCATATTTCATTCATATATGAAAAAAATATTGGAATATATAGTTGACCAAAATTTGATTGTCAATAAAGATGTTTGTGAGTCTGGTTTTGTGTATTTTCAATAGAAACACTTGTGGACCACAAAAAGAAAAAAAAAACACAACAGCAATATTTCTTAACCTGAAGTTCACAAAATGTGTCATCTCGAGGAAAATGAGTCAATATTCTTCTTTTGTACTGCTACTTGACCGGTTGTTTTATTAGATTCTTGAATATTTTTTCTACTACATATGCTTGTATGTATATATGTACCTTCATTAGGAGAAATAATTGACCAAAAGTTCCAATCATATATTATGGAGAATTGGAAAATGGTCTCAAGTGTAATACACGAGTATTGTATTGCATATATTGTTTTCTATGAAAATGACATTGACGAGCGGTAAACTTTGAACTTTGTTACTAATTATGTGTACTCATTTGAAATGTTCATATTTTTATTATTAAAGCTGGACTTCATGTTTAAATCTATTATGAAGACAATTCATTCTTTTTGTAGATAAACCAGTCTGTCAAAAATTGTTAATACAGTTGCGACATATTTCCTGGTCCGAAGTTTTAATATATATTATTCATACAACTTTT
Organism: Musca vetustissima; assembly: GCF_032173495.1. Taxonomy (NCBI): domain Eukaryota; kingdom Metazoa; phylum Arthropoda; class Insecta; order Diptera; family Muscidae; genus Musca; species Musca vetustissima. The sequence continues at coordinate 15,003 of NW_026873935.1, forward strand.
TTACTCTTATAGCGAACTTTTTTATAATGAACAAATTATTTGGTCCCAAAATTCAGCATTCAAATATTTAAATTTGGTTATATCGAATTTTAACGAAAGCTAATTTTTACGCTAGTGTTCAGGTTCATCAAATAACCAGTAAGGAAAGTAGTAAAGTCGGAGTGGGCCGATGCCCTTTACTATTTTGGTATATTTTACATATATATCCTAATAGACGTCGCCTTAGAACACATCATTCTAGACTCAATTCAGTACGCTATTCTAAATTTCGTGCAAATCGAAGAATATATAGGGTTTTTGGTGCATAATTTACCTTAAATCGGACGAAACTATATATGGGAGCTATATCTAAATCTGAACCGATTTTCATGAAACTCAGAACACATCATTCTAGGACTAATTCATTACGCTGTGCCAAACTTCGTGCAAATCGAAAGATATCAAGGGACTTTGGTGCACCATTTACATTAAATCGGACGAAAATATATATGGGAGCTATATCTAAATCTGAACCGATTTTTCCCAATTTCAATAGGGTACATGGACGGACAGACGTATAGACCGACGGACATGCGTAAATCGACTCTATGCATATTCTCAAAAGGAACCATGTGTCTATCTCGTTTCCTTTTGCATGTTACAAACATATGCACAAAGACATAATACCCTGTACCACAGTGTGGTGAAGGGTATAAAAACCGGTCAGTTTATCTGATTTACATCATGTAGATTAACCATCGCTTTCATTTTAATACGCACTTGTTGTGGCTTACTTTTATGTATGTGTGTTTGTGAATCTGTGACACACATTCCCTGTGTCCCAGTGCTAACAGACACAAATTGTTTCCGCACTCCTCCTCAACGCTAAACGGAACCAAATGTGCCTTTAGGCCATGGATTACAAATGTCTTCGTTGTCGTTGACATTGTGATGCTGGTTGGTCGGTCGGTTGGTTGGTTCGTTGGGGTAGGGTAAATTACATTGGTGAACGGTGTATCACAAGTGGCAAACAACATGAAGCAGCAACATATACTTATGTATAGGCGTTGATGTCATCAACATCCTAGCCAGAACTGCTACGCTGCTGATGCTGATGGTACTACTGAGACAGACGACAAATACAGCTGTTGCAAAAGGCCATGGCTTTGTGTATTCGGTAGGTGTTTGTGTTTGAAGGATAACCTTCAGGTTGTTACCAACTGTACCACCACCACCATTTACATGGTAGTTTTATTGGTGTTTTGCAAACTGCAAACCCATTATATTCTGTTGCACTTGGTGTTATTGTTGCTGCTGCAAAGGATGTTGTAGGTATAGAGCTGACAATTGTTCTTTTCACTTGTTGTTGCTGCGTGTTTTTGTTTTGCCAACTTGGCATTAGGTACTTGGCCTTTTGTAACATTTCAATGCTATATTTCAATAGAAGATAAACATGCTTACGCATGTTCTTCATATGGTTTTTTCAATATGCAGGTCGACAAGTAAATATTTGTAGAGTTTCTTTGTGTAGACAAAGGCTTGGGAAATAATTCTCAAGAAAAAAAATATCCTCAATAACTGAGATTTTTTTATATTTAATCAAAAAGATCTTCCTCGAGCTTGTTATACCATGATGTGCGTAATCAAAATACCTAAAACCGGTTCATATTATCTTTTAGGGAATTTTATAACGTCTGAGAAAACGAAATACCAAATAACAGAATGTCATCCTAAATCAAATAGCCTGGACATTTCTACGGGTTGGAACTTTATATGTCTGAATATTAAATTGTACCCACCCAAAAAATCGGAACGACAAAATCCAGCCTATTCTGTTAACAATATTCTTGGAGAATCAAAATATATAACATGGGTCGGGACCTTTAAATTAAACAACATAAATCTAAATATATGGCTTTTTTGAAGAAACCATATTTGTCACAAATAGCTCGGAATGGAAATACCAAAATATGGACAGGATGTTTATATAGCTGCTTAATAAACTGGACCAATAGCCATCAAGTATCCGACATGGAAAATTAGCCTTGATATGGAAATACAAATACCTATGACGGGACGGGACTTTTATATGGGTGCTAAAGTAAAACATAGGCCTATATTGATTTTTTTTGCGAAAAAATATCTTTAAACAAGGGCGGGACACTATAAATTTGACGCCTTTTAAAACATTGACCTATATTGATTTTTTTGCAGGAAGGTAAGTAACCAATGGGGCAACTATTTTCATTATGCATTGTAATAGCGAGGTGATATGTGCCGCGTGTTCACCCATAAGAACTACAGAACAGTCGCAGATTTCGCCTTGGCGGATGTACTCAAGATGTACAAAGCCGATATTATTGCCTTACAGGAAATGCGATGGAATTGGACAGGCGTAAGAAATCAGATGACTACGGACTGTATTATAGCTGTCTTAAAACGATACATGAATTTGGCAGCGGATTAATGGTTGACAAGAAAATAAGAGACCCCGTCTCCAGATTCACTCCAGAACTCGTAGATGAGCGAATTGCTATAATCCATATAAAAGCGAAATTATTCTACATCAGCCTTATTTGCTCCCTTGCTCTGACGGAAGATAAAGATGAGCAGACCAAAGATATATATTACGAGGGCCTAGAAACAGCTTATGTCCGCTGTCCTGGCCATTACATTAAAATTCTGCTAGGGGATTTAAATGCAAAAATCGGAAGGAAACATATTTTTGGCCACACCGTCGGAAAATTTAGCCTCCATGAGGAAACATCCGACAACGGCTTGAGGTTTATTGACTTCGCGGCAGAAAAAATCATGGTAGTTAGCAGCACCCGATTCAAGCATCTCGATATACGCAAGGCCACCTGGCTTTCTCCCGATCAAGCAACGTGAAATCAAATTTATCATGTTGTGAAATACGGAAGACATTCATCCAGTGTTTCAGACGTTCGATCGATACTAGGAGCGAATATCTATTCGAACCATTACCTTTTAACAGCCAATGTTCGCATTCGTCTTAATATAGCTGCAAAAGTGCGATCTAATAAAGCACGGAAACTCGACGTCGAAATGCTGCAAACACAACAGGTATCAGAGACTTATTCCGCTCATCTTACCCACTTGCTAGTCGAAAGCACTCCTTGTCTCGATAATAATATTGGAGCACAAGGGCAAATAACTGCTCACTCCATAAAAACTGCAGCAAAATCAACACTTGGGTATCAAAAACCCATCGTCGGAGTAGTGATATAACCTGATGAAGATCATTCCTTATATGTCTAGGTGGTGATTGCATATCCATAAGGATGGCTACTTTTGTAGCACTCAAGCAGATATTGCATTGACAACATCATGTTGTGTTTGCGCATAGGAAATATTTTCGTCAATTGGAGTCACGTGGAGACACCCTGCTGCAATCCTATGGTCGGTATTCTGGTAGGATTGCATGTTTTTCCATTGCGTTGCACTAACGTCAGCAGATCACACTGCATAGTTTACCACAGACCGGCATATCGTGGTATAGGTTGTTAACAAGGTTTCTTCAACAGCTCCCAAGTGCTGCCGATTTGAGAACATTGTACTTGATCCTTACCTTAACACAAATATGCAGCGGCATCCGTGAACGATTTTTATAGGCTATCAAATGTGATCCTTAGAGCCTTGGGATAAGCAGATCGACCAGTACTTCCAGACGCAGCTGCATCCGAGAGTGGTAAACAGTGTGACCGTTGATTAAGTGGTGGATATTTTCATATTCCTCCCCTGGAAAAACTCTGCTTTATCTGTGAGATAGTTCTTCAACCTGTCGTGCATTTCATCAATTATTGCCCAGTCGCCATAATTGTGTTGATAAACAACTACCAATCACTCCTCCTCGGTGAACTCTCTATTTAAATCTACGGACGTTTGCCTTCATATTTTTGAATTCCACGTACGACTTGCGGCCACAAATATATTTCACAATCCAACGTTTAAAACCTGATTGGAGGGTAGATCGTTTGATGTCCTTGAACAGTTTGGCGTTGCTGACGGTATCAGATGCCTTTGATAAGTCGTTATGTCAGTAGACGTACAGTCACAGCTAAATCGACATAGAATTTTATTCTGATGAAGGATATATTTGCCTCATGGGGTTTCCGATGCATATTTCGAGAAGTTCCACACGGAATCACGAACATCATTTAGGACGATATAAAAATATTATCCCCAGTTGCTGGGAATTGGATTTCTATGGAAAAAAAAATTATCTTCAGATGCTAAGGATAATTTGTATCCTTAAAATTGTTGTGCTCAGAATAAAACTAGATTTGCAACCGACGCCCCACTTCCTCATCTCGTATTAAAATAAAATGTTATTTTCACATCACTGCTAAATCTCCGCTGAGGATGGAAGACATATTTTCACATTTTTTCCTTTTACCATTTTTCACCTCTTTGTTTTTGTGTGACGTTCTTTTCAAGGATACACGTGGTAACGTGTTAGGTTAGGTATGCAATTTTAATTGTATGCCACTGTCAACTGTCTAGCAAACTGTGATTTACATCTTTCTGTAGTAATACTACTGGAACACTGCTGTTGCTGCTGCAATGGACTTGACTTGGCTGCTGTCTGCCTGGCGTCAGTGGTCCTAAAAGTGAGAAGTTGTCATTATTGTGTGTGTGTGTGTGAGTGTGTTGGCTATATAATTAATATCAAGAGACAGAAAATGAAATTGTCGCCACATATACACAAATACTTACAATTACATGTATGTATGTTATGTGCTGATGTTGATGAAGGAATTTTAATTTTGAAATTGTTCTGGGGAAAAAAGTGGTAAAGAAATATGTATCCACTTAAAGCTTGTAATTAAGCAACAATTTTGGTTCTTTTTAGAGGTTATCCAGCCAGTGTTGGGTAATGAAGTACTATTGTAATTATATCCTACAGTGTACAATGGTACAGAAGATTATGTTTAGAAGCGAACAATATAGTTCGATAGTTTATGTTGATGATATTTATACCCTACACAACTATGTTGTCAGGGTTGGTCCTAGACCCACCTTTAAGTATAGCGATCGTCATATCTCGACTAGCTGAGTCGATATAGACATGTCCGTCCGTCCGTCTGTCCATTATAATTTGTAAACACGATACAGGCCACAGTTATGAACCAATCTTCACGAAATTTTGCATGTAGGATGGGTTTTGGCCAATGAAGACCCCTATTGTTTTTGTAAAAGATCGGTTAATATTTAGGGGATAAAATGGACCAAAAACTTTATTTTTGTCGGTTTTTCTGGTCGCTCCAGAGGCCGCAATTATGGCCCAAACACCCCGAATTTTTGCATGGAGAAGGGGATCGGACCAAAGAATAAGCATGCCTGTTTTGATAAAGATCGGTCAATATTTAGCGGGTCAAATGAACCCTGACTTTTGTGTGAAAAATTACAAAATCTTTATTCTGGGGCATATATACTTGCTCCTGAAGGACATATACGCTTTGAAATTGTACATGAAGTTCCGATTATGGTCAAGGACGACTCCTATAGTTTTCGGGGAAGTTGAGATATTATTCAGGGGGTGCAATGAACAGAAAACTTTAATTTTGTAAGATTTTGTAGTCGTTTTAGAGGCAATTATTATAGCAGAACATCACATATTTTACAAGGTGAAGGGGATCTGACCAAATACTTAGAGCGGCTGTTTAGATGATGATCGGTCAATATTCCGAGGATCAAATTAACAAAAACCTAAAGTGACCAATTTTTATTTTATGGCGTAAAAATTCACTTCAAGAACATTTTGGAAAATATGCCAGGGTTAGAAAGTGAAGTTGTTGATCTATAATAGGCAAAAAGGGTGCAAATATCATGAAATATTGCCCAGGCTCAGAATATAGAACCGCAGAAAGTTTGCTTTTCATGGTAGTTGTGTAGGGTATCATATGGTCGGCCCCGTCCGACTATACTGCTCCGCTCACTGGTTTTAGAATTACTTTAAATCGATTGATATATGTCGAAAATAGAGCAATATTTACGCAGACTGATTTGAAGCGATCCCTTCCCATATAGAGTGAGGGTATATTAATGTTGCTATGTTCGTCGAAGACCAAATATTCTTGATCAGAGTAAATATCGGTACTACCTATTTAAAGCTGTAAACGAAATTTCCTATCGAAGTGATTTAAGTAAAAGGCGTCCTTGCAGGAAATGGGGTGAATATATAGGAATGCTATTAAGTTATAGTAGAAGTAAATGGCGTGGTCAATAATAAGATCGTAAATCCGACGTTTCTGCGTATGTATTATACGTCGGAAATGTATGTCACTTACGTCACTTATTCTGACGGATAATCCATGAAAAGAGACATAAATTTGACTGCGGATTAATGGTTGACAGGAGAATATAAGACCCAGTCTTCAGATTCACTCCAGTAGATGAGCGAATTGATATAATCCGTTTAAAAGCGAAGTTCGTCTACATCAGTCTTAGACAAGAAGACAAATATGAGCCGACCAAGAACATATTTTACGAAGGCCTAGAAACAGCGAACAACGAGGAGCGAATATCAATTCGAATCATTACTTTGTAACAGCCCAGATCGTAGATCAGAATTCTATATAAAGGTTTATGTAATTACAGAGGTACTATGAAAAGGTAAACATGTCAATCTAATTCAAAATATCAGCTCCAGTATAAAATTTTAGATTCTCATTTGCCTCCTGTAGAGATGAAGAAGGAAACCTGGTGACAGATACAGACAGCGTGTTGAGGATCTGGAAGGAGCATTTCGAAAAGCTTCTAGTATCAAATAATGGCGATGAAGAAGATACCCCAGAACCAATAAGAGATGATGGTATAGAGTGTATACCACCTAGCCAAGATGAGGTCATAAAAGCAATTAATCGGCTCAAGAACAACAAAGCAGCAGGAGCCGATGGGTTACCAGCCGAACTATTCAAGACTGGTGGCCAGATGCTGGTCAGAAGCATGCACCAGCTGATTAGCACAATTTGGCTAGATGAATGCATGCCCAATGATTGGAACCTCAGCATCCTGTGTCCCGTGCACAAAAAAGGAGACAAGACGATATGTGCCAACTATAGAGGAATAAGTCTCCTTCCCATCGCATTTAAAGTGCTATCCAGTGTGCTGTGTGAACGATTGAAGCCAATGGTCAATGACATCATCGGACCATACCAATGCGGCTTCAGACCTGACAAATCCACCATTGACCAGATTTTCACTCTGCGCCAAATCCTAGAAAAGACCCACGAAAAACACATCGACACATACCACCTATTTGTCGACTATAAAGCCGCATTCGACAGCCCTATCCGTTCAGAGGTGTTTAAAGCCATGTCTGCGTTCGGCATTCCTGCAAAATTAATACGGCTATGCAGGATAACTTTAAGTGGCACAAGGAAAGGACCTATCAAGCCCTTCAATACCGAACGAGGATTCAGACAAGGTTACAGTTTGTCGTGTGATCTTTTTAACATCCTACTGGAAAAGGTCATACGAGACGCAAAGGTGAACAGAAATGACACTCTGTACACCAAACAACACATGTTACTCGCCTACGCCGATGACATCGATATAATGGGTCGAACATTGCGAACGGTAACAGCCACCTTTGAAAAAATTGAAAAGGAGTCTGCCAAAGTGGGTCTGGCAGTAAACGGCGAGAAAACCAAGCTGATGGTATCAACGCGCAAGACGTCCAGTAGACTCGGACCAACTGTGGAACTTGAGAACTACAGCTTCGAGGTAGTTAAAAACTTTATATACCTTGGTACCGCCATAAATAAAACGAATGACATCAGTTTTGAAATTCGGAGAAGGATTGTGATGGCCAAAAGATGCTACTATGGTCTAAGTAAGCAGTTTAGAAACAAGGCCACCTCCCGCCAGACCAAACTCACACTTTACAAGACGCTGATACTACCCGTGCTATTATATGGATCAGAAGCATGGGTACTTGCGCAAGCAGATGAGGCAGCTCTTGGGGTGTTTGAGAGAAAAATTCTCCGAAAGATCTACGGGCCGATCTTCGTCGACGGTGAATATCGGCGTCGAATGAACCACGAGCTTTACCATTTATACGCGGACATCGACATAGTCAGTCGTATAGAGCTGCAGCGACTACGGTGGCTAGGCCATGTTGTGCGGATGAATGAGAATGCCACAGCTCAAAAGGCATATAAAAACGAGCCTACTGATGGTTCCCGTAGAAGGGGAAGGCTACGAATTAGATGGAAAGACCATGTAGAAAACAACATCTTGGAACGTGGTCTTCCAAATTGGTAGACTTGCGCACAAGACCGACGCGCTTGGAAATCTTTTTTAAGCTCGGCTTATGGAACAACCGTTCTGTAACAAGCCTGCTAAGTAAGTATTTGCCGACCATTAATCGACATTTTGGGCATGTTTTTTCACCGTATACGTCATTGACGCTGCTCATACATGTATTCACCTTGGCCTGAAGTCCTCTAGTAGTTCATTCGGTACTCATGGTTCACGTGTCGTTCCGTCCAACCCCAGAAACGCCCTAAAGAGAGGTGCAGTGTCTTCGCATCAGTTATCGCAAACTCTTCACCCATACTGGTAAGCCGTCGTTGCTGCCCATTTTCAGCAGTCTATGTCACTCACACCAAAAGGACCTTCAAAGGTATACAGATAGATTCGATCATAATGACCAGATTTGTGTCTGGTTATCTTGAAGAACCACAGCGAGGAGGATGCATTCGCATCTAAATGTAGATTACAATACGAATTTTAGGAGCATCTCTTGTAAATACTCAAGGTTGTAAAAGATATAATGTAGTCGGCAGTGTACGATAGTTAAGATTCCGACTGTTATAATCAAGTTTGGACTATGTTAGTTGCAGCTCCTACTTTTTTATTATTCGCTGAAATTTCAAATTAATTTAAATTCCATTTACAATGGAAATTTATTTACATAAATATTAACAACAAAAACAAGAGCACACCAATATATAGCTTGCCGATTAACAAATTATTACCACCATTAACTTTGCGATCTTTGGCATAGTGACCGGTCTTCAGAGTTAAAACCAAAACCTGTGATGGTACTGTGTTCGGCTTGTCTGTGGCATTGGGTCGGGATGGCACCACAGCTGGCCACATGACTGTTGACGTTGTACTGTGAACAGGATATGACTGATTATTGGCGGGAATGGATGAATTCGGCATTACCGGTATTGGTTGTAGAACATAATATGGCTTTCCATATTCTGGTGCAGGAATGTGAGCCGGAGGTCTTGTGTTATGTTGTTGAGTCATAGCTGTCATATTTACACCTGGTGGACATATCAATTGTTCCGTGTAAATAAAACGACTAAAATCGCTGTGATCTGGTTCTCTAATGGTTTGATTGTAACAACCATTCGGTAAGGGTTCGCTCCTTTCAATAATGGTTGCAGGTACAATGATTTGTTGATGTGTCCGATTGCTGGCAACTGTAACAACTTTAATTATTAATGCAAATTAATTAATTATTTTGAGAAGTATGATACCTACCTACTTGTGGTCCACAATGAATGTTGTGAATTTTGAGCAGCATTACAATAACAATTAGGAAATATTTTGTTAAATGTGATGGTGTTTTGCGGAGCATATTTTTTAAATATATTCAATAATTTTGCGAATGCCGCACAGTTCCTGTTGATAGTTTTGCATTGAACTAAATCGATATAATTTCTACAATAATATTTTAGATCGTAGTAAATAGTTTCCTTATTTGCTTTCAATATTTACACATCAGCCAGAACTGTTTGCTTAGATGAACAGATGTTACAGCAATGTAATATTTGTTCATGCAGTAGATGTTTTTTATTAAGGGAACCCCACCCATTCTCGATTTTAATTTTTCAAGATTTTCAATGGGCTGGTAAATCAATACCAATGCTTGTTAAGGTTTGTAACTTTGCACATATATAATTGAAGATTTAAAAGAGAAGAAAAATAATTTACAAAAAATGTTTGTTGTTGTTTTTTGTAATTAAAGAAAAGTCCTTATTTTTTATGGCGGGCATGATAACTCCTCACTGGAACATCGGAATCCGAAAATTCCAACGGTGTTAGAAAGAGTACATGTCTGACTCTCGTATGAACTAGGATTATTGACTTCGCTCCAAAATTGACAAAATGGTGGACCTTTGAAAAAATATTTTTGAAAAATCGCCGACTTTTTACCAAAGCCCAAGTCAAAAAATAAGGAAGATATTCACCGATTGGCTTTATCCTAGTTCATACGATAGCTATACACTCACAGAGAAACGTGTAAAAATTTGAAATCGATTGGGTTATTAGTTTTTGAGTTATCGTGCCCGTCATTCGCAAAAAAATATTTAGAGAAAAACGCGTTTAAAGTTTGAGAAGCCCTTCAGCCGTCACTTGATGCTGACACAATAATACGGATATATCTTCAAGAGTTCTTGAGATTTTCATTTGAAATTTTGTAGGGACATTCTTTAATTAGTGTAGATTCAAATTATATCAACAAAATTTTTGACCCCGAGAATGGGGGGTCCCCTTAAATGATAAACGGCGAATTACTCCAGAAATTGGTACACTCATTCGTATAGACATCATATAACGACATAGTTATATTTTTCATCAAAAAATTCTTGATATATGTACGTCGCAGAAATCTATTTTCTTGACAAAAAAACATAATGTGTTCTCGCCGATTTTTAATTGCTGTATGGCCTTCTATAGCAACTAATGAAACTAAAGAAACAAAATAATTAGGAAAAACAAGTAAAACATCCTTAAGTTCTGGGAGGTGGCCGACCTTTTTATTCCCTTTACAATGTGTTCAAAATTGCTTAAAATAGTGACTATGTCAGTTAGTAGAGGTTAGAAAACGTGCCCAAAAAGACTTGTATGGGAACGATGATAAAATCATGAACCAATGAAAACTTTCTGAAAATACGTGTTGTATTCACCAGAAATCCGGAATGTCAAATATAATGAAGCATAGAGTACCGAATATCTTCGCATTTCTCTTTACGCTACATTTTCTTTTTATACCCTTCACCACACTGTGGTACAGGGTATTATGGCTTTGTGCATATGTTTGTAACAGGCAAAAGGAAACGAGATAGACACATGGTTCCTTTTGAGAATATGCATAGAATCACTTTTTAAGTCGATTTATGCATGTCCGTATGTCCGTCCGTCCGTCCGTCTGTCCGTTTTTGGACGGACGGACAGTCCATGTATTTTTGTTAACAAAGTACAGGTCGCATTTATGATCCGATTTGGAGGAAATTTGACACAGTTCACTTATTTGGCCCAAGGACGAACCCTATTGAAATTGGGATACATCGGTTCAGATTTAGATATAGCTCCCATATATAGTTTCGTCCGATTTCATGTAAATGGTGCACCAAAGTCCCTATATATCATTCTATTTGCACGAAATTTGGCACAGTGTAATAAATTAGGTATAGAGTGATGTGTGTTAAGTTTCCTGAAAATTGGTTCAGATTTAGATATAGCTCCCATATATAGTTTCGTCCGATTTTAGGTAAATTGTGCACCAATCTCGCAATTTTTCTCCGATTGAGACAATATTTTGCACAGCGTACTAGATTAAGTCCAGTTTGATGTGTGCGAAATTTTGTGGAAATCGGTTCAGATTTAGATATAGCTCCCATATATAGTTTCGTCCGGTTTTAAGTAAATTGTGCACCAAACTCGCAATTTTTGTCCGATTGAAACAACATTTTGCAAAGTGTACTGAATTAGGTCCTGATTGATGTATTGTGATAGGTTCCTATTAATGTATACGACGTTTTTGAAAATCGGTTCAGATTTAGATAGGGCTACCATATATAGTTTCTTCCGATTTTTGGTAAATGGTGCACCGAGGAGCCTACGACTATTCCATATTATTAGCATCTCTTGTATGTATCCAAAGTAGTGAAGGGTATCATATAGTCGGCCCCGTCCGAATTTTGAAATTTCCTTACTGGTTTCTATTTTCTACTCAATGAGAGTCCCTAATATCAAATTAGAACCAATTGGGGTACCGCACCTTCAAAGTGGGCCAATTTCGATAAGTTAAAGTAGAAAAATTTCCCATACAGTCTTTTGACGCTTTTTAGGGTAGCCTCTATATAACAATATCTACCCAATTTCGGTATTTTTTCGAGAAATTTTTTGGGTAGAAATCATTGGGTATTTCTACTGGCTTACAAAAATGATCAATATAGCCCCGCATTTTTATATTATCAATTTTTAGTAGTGTTTGGCGGGTTATTTGGGATACCATTTGTATTTTGTTTTTGCAAAATAGTCAGGCTTAATCCCAGTTTGTTGTTTTTATAAAAAAAAACAACAACTATTTATTTACTGGGATTAAGCCTGACTATTTTGCAAAAACAAAATACAAATGGTATCCCAAATAACCCGCCAAACACTACTGAAGTTGTAGACGAGGCACGGTCATACTGTTTGGTTTATTGCTTAAGTAGCAATACCAACAACAACGTTATGTGCATTCGTCACAAAGTGACGACACATAGTAGTGGGAAATGTATTGTAGTTGTCTGTAAATGCCCTGTTGACCACGAAGTCAGGCGCCAACGAAACGAACTTCTCAATGGGGTCGTATCGCTGGTAACGTAAGAACTTCGAATTGTCACAAGAGACATTTGGGTTTGAAAATTATCAATTTTTATTTATTGGAGGTTTGGCTTTTTAAAAAATTCCAAAGACATAAAAAATGTAATCGGTAAAGACCTTCCTATTTTCTAACATGGCTTATGAACGAAAATAGGTTATTTCCGAAAAAACAACTCCACATGTTCGCCATTTTGTTAATTTTTGTTCATAGCAGAGCCAAACAGAGCCGTGAACATTTTTGGAATTGGTTGTTCCAGTGATCGGAAATATGGTTCGTCATCGAATTCAGTTAATTACAACAAGTAATAAATAAAATGTCAGTCGGTATTGCCGGCAGATATATACCCTCAGCCTATGGTTTGCGGAGGTCTTCGGAGCTACACACAGGCCTAATATTGGATTTGTAAATACTGAAAATGTTGATAATTTTTGGGTCCAATTTTCGGACTTTATCTAGGCTTCATAAATATAATAGGTTGTGCAAAGTTTGGTTCCAATCGGATAGTCCGTTCGCCTGATATACGGACATTCTATTCTGATATTGGATTTATAAATATTGAAAAATGTGACCCTTTGTGGGGGGAGGTACCAGAAGAAGAGGACCAATTGGTCCCATGTTCGGACTTAATCTAGGCTTGGTAAAGATAATTGTTTGTGTAAAGTTTGGTTCAAAACGGATAGCATGATATTATAAAATTAATTTTTAGGATTGAGTTTCCCATTAAGTACGTGGTATTTTTTGCTACTTCGTGATGCGAAAAATCTTCATAAACTCCAGAACTGGTTTTGATTTCACTGTTTTGAACGTTAATATTGTCGAAAAGTTTGAATACAATTAGTTCAGACTCACAGTTACTACTCGATCCTCTGTCTGAAAGATCGTATATAGGATCGTGATCGTATGCCAGGTGAAGTCCGGTATTAGAGATTCAGCCGACGTAATTACATTTGTGACAAACATGCATTTTACTGGATGATCTGGAGAGAGAGGTCCGATGGTAGGTTTTAATCGTATTCTCACTGATGTAGTTCTAGAGTACAGAGTGAATACAATCCTCATAGAACACCCGCCCCGATAGCAGCAGCTATCGCGACAAACCACAGTGATTTTAGTTCACTTGAGATCTGGATGGTATAGACGCTTCAATGGTGAATAATATTTGACCGGCATGTTGTAATGGTTCACATGAAACGCTACACATCCTCAACGTCCCAACCAAAACTACTCACCTATCCCCGTTTTCACAATGAACATAACCTGTACTCGTCGCTGCTTTTTTGAACCTGGAGTTAGAAGCAGAAGCAGAATATTATTGAAGATTATTTGAAATTAGGTATAATAACCGTTTTATATATCCACTTTTAGAGAGGACAATAGTTGGTGTTTTGGTATATTGCAAAACAATAACATTTATGGGCCTTATCAAATCGCTATTGTGTGAAGTCCTTCCAATTACTTACTTACTAAAATTACTCCCACATATTTAACTTAATTTGAAAGGGCTATCATTATATTTTTGAAGATTGACTCTATGGTGTGTCCTGCTTTTATCCTTATTGTGAATATATATACAGTGGTGGTCACAGAATTAAAACATTTACTGTGGTAAACATTTTTTGATCAGCCCTCGATTCGGTTGAAGTATTTTTGAAAATTTTTTAATTCAGAACACTTCGATATACTGCACTTAAAAGATTTAGTGCGAAAATAGAAAATTATTGCATGCAATTTTCCATAAATAACGGGTTTTATGAAAATACATCGATTTTGAAGTGGCCATTTAATTAAAACATTGTGTGATTTTTTACTTTACTGTATTTTTTTGAAAATATTTTTAAAAAGCTCATTAATTTAGTTCAATTATGTAAACTAAGCACTGATAGAATCATTTACAGATAAAAATATCTGAAAAAATCTGTAAAATCTATCAAAATTGCCAAAAAAAATTGTACAGTACACCTAACATTCAGAAAACAGCCTTATTATAGAATATAAAGGTCCGAATGCACTAGAAATTGCTAGAATTAGTAAAAAACCATTAATAATTTTCAAAATGAATAAATATTTGAAATAAAAACTCAAAAAAATGGAATTAACCTAAAGGAACGATTCAATTTCAATAGCCGTTACTAAAGAAGGACGGAATATTTTTACAGTATGTGAGAGAAAATATCGATTGATATTGGTATTTATTATATCAAATCGATTGTTCGAGTAGTACATAATATATTTTATCAAAAAATATATCAGTCACAACAGAACGAACAGAGATCAAGGCCTATGTTGACGAGTAAAGGTTTCTGGCTCACAGCAGTATTTTTGAGGTTCAACACAAGTCTTCAAATATTTGTCAAAATGTAAATTTTTTCCTATTTTTTTCCTAAAATAGATTAAGTGGAAGTTATTCTCTTCATAAAATATTATTTTGGAAAAATATTGTCATGTTCAATAGATTTTAAGGGTTAAGAGTTGACCATCAATCATGCTGCTGTGTGCCAGAAACCTTTACTCGTCAACATAGGCCTTGATCTCTGTTCGTTCTGTTGTGACTGATATATTTTTTGATAAAATATATTATGTACTACTCGAACAATCGATTTGATATAATAAATACCAATATCAATCGATATTTTCTCTCACATACTGTAAAAATATTCCGGCCTTCTTTAGTAACGGCTATTGAAATTGAATCGTTCCTTTAGGTTAATTCCATTTTTTTGAGTTTTTATTTCAAATATTTATTCATTTTGAAAATTATTAATGGTTTTTTACTAATTCTAGCAATTTCTAGTGCATTCGACCTTTATATTCTATAATAAGGCTGTTTTCTGAATGTTAGGTGTACTGTACAATTTTTTTTGGCAATTTTGATAGATTTTACAGATTTTTTCAGATATTTTTATCTGTAAATGATTCTATCAGTGCTTAGTTTACATAATTGAACTAAATTAATGAGCTTTTTAAAAATATTTTCAAAAAAATACAGTAAAGTAAAAAATCACACAATGTTTTAATTAAATGGCCACTTCAAAATCGATGTATTTTCATAAAAACCGTTATTTATGGAAAATTGCATGCAATAATTTTCTATTTTCGCACTTAATCTCTTAAGTGCAGTATATCGAAGTGTTCTGAGTTAAAAAAATTTCAAAAATACTTCAAACGAATCGAGGGCTGATCAAAAAATTTTTGTCACAGTAAATGTTTTAATTCTGTGACCACCACTGTATATATATATATATATATTTCTGTTATTTTTCGGTTGGTAATGTCTTCCGTCTTCGCCAAATTTATATATTTACATTTAATCACGATTTAGATCTGCAACAGAGAAAGTTGAACTTCTTTTCACTAAATTAAAAACATTTTCATTAAAATAATTATGTATGTAAACATGTATAGTTAGAAATTCAAATGAATCATTGTTATATTCTAGAAGTTCATTCTATGTACTCATATTAATCAAAATTCTAGCATTAATCTATATATATAAAAGAGCTTAGTGTTAAGTGAGTGAGTGAGTGACTGAGTGACTGACTGACAGATCATCGCCCAGACGAAACGGCTAAAGCTAGAAGCTTGAAATTTTGAGTGTGGGTTGGTGTTGGTGTGTAGGCGTGAGATAAGGCTGGGTTTTTGGAAATTCGAACTAGAAGGGTACGAAAAGTACTAAAATGTACCAAATATGGTACCCTTTGTATTAGGCGAACGGGAAGAGCTAGAATTCTGAAATTTGGAATGTGGGTCACTGATGTAAAGTTAGGAAGATGTACAAAAGCGTTTTTGGAAATTCGTACTAGAACGGTACGAAAAGTACTAAAAAGTACTAAATGTGATACCATTTGTATTTGGCGAACCGGTAGAGCTAGAACTCTGAAATTTGGATTGGTGGTCGCTGAGTGTAGGATAGATGTACCAACGGGTTTTTGGAAATTCGAAATAGAAGGGTACGAAAAGTACTAAAATGTACTTAATTTTGTACAATTTCGTAGAATGTGAATTGATAGAGCTAAAAACTTGAAATTTGGAATGCGACTTAGGGATGAGATGTAGAGTCTATTTAAGGAGATGGTTTTGAAAGCGTGTACTCATGTGTACGAAAAGTACTATATGATACTATATTTGGTACAAATTTAATTTGGAGATACAAATCGAGCTGGAATCCTGAAATTTGAAATTAACATTAGGAGTTGGACATCTGAGTGTAGAATTGGGAATGTACGTAGTTTTGGAATTTTTTTACCCAGTTTCAGTAATTTATATTCATGGGTACTAAATGGTACTAAATTTGGTACAATTTGAATTTTATGCGAACCAATAGAGCTAGAATCATGAAATTTGGAGTCAGGATAACTTTTGGGGTGTAAGATCGAGATATGTAGGAAGTTTTAAAAATGTTTACTAATGTGTACTAAATTTGGTACAATTTGAATTGTGGGTGAACCGATAGAGTTGGAATCATAAATCTTGGATTTAGGATCAGTCTGGGGGTGAAAGTTTGGGTTAAGTGGGACGTTTTGGAAATTCGTACTACTGTGTACTAAATTTGGTACAATTTGAATTGTGAGTGAACCGAAAGAGTTGTAATCCTGAAACTTGGATTTAGGATCACTGTGAGGGTGTAGGATTGGGGTCTGTAGGAAGTTTTGGAAATTCGTACTACAGTGTACTAAATTTGGTACAAATTGAATTGTAGATGAATCGATAGAGTTGGAATATTGAAACTTTGATTTAGGATCACTGTGGGGGTGTAGAATTGGGGTATGTAGGAAGTTTTGGAAATTCGTACTACAGTGTACTAAATTTGGTACAAATTGAATTGTGGATGAACCGATAGAGTTGGAATCCTGAAACTTGGATTTAGGATCACTGTGGGGGTGTAGAATTGGGGTATGTAGGAAGTTTTGGAAATTGGTACTACTATGTACTAAATTTGGTACAATTTGAATTGAGGGTGAACCGATGGAGTTGGAATCCTGAAACTTGGATATAGGATCACTGTGGGGGTGTAGGATTGGGGTCTGTAGGAAGTTTTGGAAATTCATAGTACTGTGTACTAAATTTGGTACAATTTGATTTGGGGGTGAACCGATAGAGTTGGAATCCTGAAACTTGGATTTAGGATCACTGTGAGGGTGTAGGATTGGGGTCTGTAGGAAGTTTTGGAAATTCGTACTACAGTGTACTAAATTTGGTACAAATTGAATTGGGGATAAACCGATGGAGTTGGAATCCTGAAACTTGGATTTAGGATCACTGTGGGGGTGTAGGATTGGGGTATGTAGGAAGTTTTGGAAATTGGTACTACTATGTACTTAATTTGGTACAATTTGAATTGAGGGTGAACCGATAGAGTTGGAATCCTAAAACTTGGATTTAGGATCATTGTGGGGGTGTAGGATTGGGGTATGTAGGATGTTTTGGAAATTGGTACTACTGTGTACTAAATGTGGTACAATTTTAATTGTGGGCGAACAGATAGAGTTGGAATCCTGAAACTTGGTGTTAGGATCACTGTGGTGGTGTAGGATTGGGGTAAGTAGGAGGTTTTGGAAATTCATACTACTGTGTGCCAAATTTGGTACAATTTGGATTGTGAGTGAACCGATAGCGTTGGAATTCTGAAACTTGGAATTAGGATCTCTGTGAAGTGTAGGTTTGGGTTAAGAAGGAAGTTTTGGAAATTCATACTACAGTGTACAGTCATTATGGGGGTGTAGGATCGGGGTATGCAGGAAGTTTTGTTGGAAGTAGAAGGGTACGAAAAGTACTAAAATGTACCAAATATGGTACCCTTTTTATTACCGAACGGGAAGAGCTAGAATTCTGAAATTTGGAATGTTGGTCACTGATGGAAAGTTAGAATGATGTGCAAAGGGTTTTTAGAAATTCGACCTATAAGTATACTAAAGGTACTAAACTTTACTGAATTTATTTCCTGTTGTATATATATTGAACATATATAGCATGAATCTTGACATATGAAATGGAATACTGGTTGGGAAGTAGTGTTGATGTACGGAAATAAGTACATTCGTACTTATGTGTATAAAAAGTGTAAAATGGTACTAAATTTCGTACTATTTACATTCAGTTGAGTGTGTAGAGATGTAATCTTGATAATCGGAATTAGCTTTAAAAAATCGTACTTATTGGTACGAAAAGTACTAAATGGTACTAAATTTGGTGGAAGTTGGATTTAGGTGAACAGACAGAGCTGAAGTCTTCAAATTGGGAATTAAAATGACTGTTGGAATGTAGGACTGAGGTAGATTATGAAATTCGTACTTATTGGTACGAAAGGTACTATATGGTACTAAATTTAGTACAATTTGGATTTTGCTTGAAAGGATAGAACTGAAAACCTGAAATTTGGAATTAAGATATCCGTTGAAGATTGAGCTATAGAGACATCTTTGGAAACTCGTATTTATGTGTACGAAAAGTACTAAAGGGCACTAGATGGATTTGGGTGAACGGAGAGAGCTGGAAACCCATAATTTGGACTAATGGTTGATGTTTGAATATAGAATTGAGATATGGAAGCATAGTACCTATGTGTACTTAATAGTACTATATTTCGTACAACTTGATTATGTATGAACGGATAGAGCTGGACTCCCGATTTTTTTAATTAAAATTACTGTTGGAGTGTAAGATTGACATAGTTTAGGAAATTGTTAATTATAGAAACAAAAAGTACTAAATGGGTCCGGAAATTTTACAAATGTGTGAACGGATAGGGCTGTATTCTAAAATTTTGAATTAATATTACAGTTTGAGTGCAGAATTGAGATATGTCGGTAATTTTTTTAAAATTCGTCATTATGTGTACTAAATGGTAAACAAATTGGTACAATTTTGATTCGAGTTAACGGATATTTGTAATTAAAAAAAATTAACGGAAATTTGTAATTAAAATTGCAAGATTAAGGAAGTATTGGAATTTCGTACTTATGGATACGAGAAGACCTAATTGGTACTAAATATGGTACAATTCGTTTTGTGTGAGCGGGAATCCTAATATTTGGACTTAAAAATAATTTGGAACAATTTGGACTTTGGTGGAAGTAAGATTAGGATTGATGTAGTTTTAGAAATTCTTACCTATGAGTATGAGAATTACTAAATGGTACTAAATTTGAAACCATTTGGATTTGGTTGAATCTTGAGATTTGGAACTTAGATTACTGTTGAAGTGTAGTATTGAGCTATGGATACAACTTTGGAAACTCGAATTTATGTGTACCAATAGTATAGAATAGAAAATTCACTAAACTTGGATAACGGAGAGAGCTGGAAACCTAAAATTTAGAATGTTGGTCATTGACAGAGAGTTAGAAAGAAGGACCAAAGTGTTTTTGGTACCAAATTTAGTGGAGGTGACGGTGTTCGAAAATTCTAAATGGAATTACATGTGGAACCTGTACGTTTTTGCTAAAGTGTGGATGTCGGAAAATAGTGCTTATGTGTATGAAGAGTAATTAATGGTAATAAACTTGATATTAAATGTAGGAATAGAGGTGGAATTCAGAACTATAGTACAACTAATTATACGGTATTCACCATTTCCATATGAAATATTTTTTATTCCCTTTCCGCATACGAAGTAGCGGGTACTTTGCTAGTAATTCATAAAAAACTTTAGGTTAAATAGAGAATAACATATGTTTTGAAATATAAAAACAATAAAATGACAATTTTCTTTTTAGAATCGTGCCTGTGAACTAAGCAAATAATAAATTCCAGTGAGAACTTGATACACGTCATTCTATACTTTATCCGGAAGTATATTAAAATTTCGTGTTATTCTTAAGATACTTTACAGATCATAAGGTTTTCCTAGTATTAAAATTTTTAAAATTGCGTTTTGAAATTGCGGCTGGTAGCTCTCCCAAAAAAAGTTAATTCAGTATTCCCATTGTTCGTAATAGTGTAAATTACAAAAAGATTCGGAAAACAAAAGTATGCACATTTGTCATAGGGTGAGGATATATCTGTGCATATTAAATTCGTTATTCCGTTTGCAACACCTCGAAATATTCATCAGACACAACACAAAGTATATGAAATTCAATGTCAATTTACGCATGTTCGTCTGTTCATCTGTTGAAATCACGATAGATATCGCAATATTTAAGATAGAGCTCAAAAAATTTGAACAGACATTTCTAGTACTCCTAGGATGTTTGGTATTGTAAATTGGATATATCGGTCCACGTTTAGGTGTAGCCGTGGGTTGCCATTGAATAACTCATTTCCGTACCAAAAATTATTAATATTGGCCCAAGTTTCAGGGTATCCCCCATATAACAGTTTTGGAAACGTTTTCACGTTTTTTTTTTGTGTTTTTAAGCACCTATCATAACATGAGTTTTTTCCTTGGAGCCCCCATCAATCTATATCAATACTAATAAAAGGGTAAAGTGATTGACAGATCGACTGACTTTACGATTCATCAACTCCCAGACGAGACGACTGAAGCTAGAATCTTGAAATTTTTGGTGTGGTCACTCTTGGTCCAAAGGTGACAGATAAGGCTAGGTTTTTGGAAATTCGTACTAGAACGGTAAGAAAAGTACTAACAGGTACTAAATGTGATACCATTTGTATTTGGTAGAGCTAGAACTCTTAAATTTGAAATGAAGGCCACTGATGGAGTGTAGAATAGGTGTAGCAAAGGATTTTTTTGGAAATATAAGTATCCGAAAAGTACTTGTAGCATGTGAATGGAAAGAGCTAAAAACTTGAAATTTGGAATGCGAAATAGGTTTGAGAAGTAGGGTCGATATAAGAAGATGGGTTTGAAAGCATGTAATCATGTGTACGAAAAGTACTATATTTGGTAGAAATTTGATTTAGAGGTACGAATCGAGCTTGAATCCAGAAAATTGAAATTAACATTACCTTTGGAGTGTAAGATTGGGATATGTACGTAGTTTTAGAAATTTTTAACTTATGTATACGAAAAGTACTAAATTGTACTATAATTTGTACAATTTGGATTTGGGTGAACCGATAGAGCTGGAACAATGAAGTTTGGAATCAGAATTACTGTTGGGGTGTTGTAGGATTGGGGCCAGGATGCAGTTTAAGAAATTAATACTTATGGGTACTTAATGGTACTAAATTTGGTACAATTTGAATTTTAAGTGAACCAATCGAGCTAGAATCATGAAATTTGGAGTCAGGATCTCTGAAATTGTATGACCGATAGAAATGGAAGAAGAAGAAGATAGATATGGAATCCTGTAACTTGGATTTAGGATCACTTTGGGAGTGTAGGTTTGGATTAAGTAGGAAGTTTTGGAAATTCGTACTACTGTGTACTAAATTTGGTGCAATTTAAATTGTGGGTGAACAAATAGAGTTGCAATCCTGAAATTTGAATTTGGAATCATTGTGTGAGTGTAGGATCGGGGTATGCAGGAAGTTTTGTTGGATGGTTGAGGTGGGTACTTATGGAATAGAATTTGTAATTGGGAGAACCTTTAGAGCTCCAATCATGAAATTTTGTAGTAAATATTTTGATTATCATACTCATGGTTCTTAAACACAGAAACATGGACGGATATCCTTATATGGAGTTTAGATTTAAATATGGATCTGTGTCGAAATATTTCTTCAAAATTGTAAGAAACAATTTATAGTGGCTATGTAAAAACAACCTACCATATTTTGATATATGTCCCGTTGTCGGTATTTAAAAGTTTAGTCGCACTTTCTTATCAAATTGGCTGTAATGTGGCAATCCTTGTTCCAGAAGGATACAAATCATTTTTGGAGAAACAATTATTTATAGGATAAAGTTTTGAAATAGCTCCCGAATAAAAGTCAAGCTCCATTTGTAGTATTTTCCTCCCATTGAAGTGAAGGGCGAGAAACTTTTTTGCAGAACTATTTCGTAACAGGTCCATATTGTCAGATCCATGTTTTTTGACTGTTTGAAGTTTATATTTCTATACTTTAAATTACTAATTAATTTGGTATTTAATTGTATCAGAGCATAAACAACTTACTACCAGACATTTTACAATGACATTTTCTCCGTATACATGATCCGAATGAATGGAGAATTTATATTATTTGCTCTAAATGTGTATACGGTAAGATATTTAAATTGAAATTAATCATTAAGTCAAGTCGATGTTATGCCCTCATTTGACTGACAATGTTTATACAGACACGTCATATCAACTATGGGTTGAAATAAGCGAACAGCTGTCTTCAAAAGTATACAAATAAAATAATTTTAATTAGTCGATATTCAATTCCAAATACTGGCATGGAAAATTCAGTGACAAAAACGTTAGTAAAAAAAGATGTATTCTACGGTTTATTCTACATTGGACTACATTGCAAAAATATATGCCTCTAAAAAAGTAGGTTTTACACCACAAAGGAGATTAAGCTGACCTATTGGATAACAATTTTATATATTATTTTTTCGAATGTATTTCATATTTTTTTCTAAATAAGTTGCATTAGAAAAACCACAGCAATAACAATGAATAAATTTGCATTCGTTATACTATTACCACTATTTCCATAAGACCCTGTTCTCTTAGAGAGAACCATAACTTGTGGTTGATTACCAACTGTTGCAGTGGACTGTCCCACAACCATTGATGGATTTGTTTGATAGACCGTTGTAACTTGGGGTTGTTGCTGTTGCTGTGCAGGCATAATTCCAACTATTGGCTGCTGTGCCACTACACCAATAACTGGTGCTGCAACATTTGGTGGACATATCATTTGTTCGGTTTCAATAAATGTACCAGGACTTGACACGTTTGGTTCTTTAACCACTTGTTTGTAACAACCATTGGAATATGTTTCACGTCTTTCGATGGTGGTTTGTGGAACACTGTGATAATGGGTATGGTGGCCAGTGTGATCGCTTATTGCCTTTCCAAGCATAGAACCGACAGCACCACCAAGTATACCACCAACTGAATGAAGGGAGAGAAAATGTTATAGGTTTAATTGTTTTAAAGAATGAAAAAATCACCTACAAAATCCTGATTTGGGTTCCGGTCTACATGTAATGCCTGGAGATGATAATACTAGTAATACCGCTATCGGTATTATGGCATATGATGTTCCTTTATGAATTGCCATTTTCAAATGATTTGTTGATTTTTGAAAAACTCCAAACTGTTCATAATTTATTTTTTGAAACGTGCTTGTGAATGTAATTTGATAATTTGTTATAGCACAGCGTTTAATTATGCATATACTGAAAACAAATATAAATATTATTCATTTCTAAATGCAGTTATATGGCTTAGAAGTTACTTTGGATTTGTCTTTCCGTTTGTAACATCTTAATGTAGTATCCGTTTCCCCTCCACCAAACATGGAACGAGTGTGTAAAACAAAATGCCATTCCATTTGCAACACCCCGCAATAATCGATTTCGTAATGTATATTCTTGATCAGAATAAATTCTATGATGCAATCTTAAATAATAAGCTTAGCAATTTTGCACATATGAGTCGTTTTTTGATAGAAATCTTGGTTTTCTAGAAAAGTTTTCAAAACAAATCACGTTATATATTCTACAATGTTCTCTATTATTTAATTTGATGCCACTTAACAATATTTTTGAATCAAATAAATCCCAAATATTTAAATATGTCAATATAGGGAAAACTTTGACTTAAACCACTTTAAAAACAAGTGAAAAAGCGTTAAGTTCGGACGGACCGAAATACATGAAACGAAAATATAGGAAAATACCAAAAAGTGAACCTATACCGATAAATCTACAAACGGATTTATGTACACAATTTTTAATGTGGATTTTTCCTAAAATCTGAAAACCCCAAAGCATGGACTGATACTAAAAACATGGATACAAAGCATGGACTGAACTAAAACTCAACACAAAACGCGGAACAAATCAGATAAGTATTTTAATATAAACCAGTAAGGAAAGTAGTACAATCGGACTGGGCCGACTATATGAAACCCTTCACCACATTGGGTAAATTCTACATATGTATCCTAACAATTTCCGAAGGAGCATTTATCTCAATGATGAATTGAATCAATTGAACGAATTTAAATATGTGATCTTTATCTATAATGGACTAACATCAATCCATACACATGTCATTCTCCAACCTATTCTAAATTTCATTTTATTCGGGCAGATTTAGAGTCGTTTGCGTACAATGGAACGAATTTATCACACTTGATATACACTATTAGGTATGTTGCACTGTTAAACATTTAATCTCAATGAGACACCCGTTCGATATATATATGGAAGCATGGGTCCGCAAGTCCACTTTCACAGTAAGGTAAGTAGTAAAGTCGGACTGGGTCGACTATATTATACCCTTCACCACTTTGGGTATATTCTACATCGAAGGAACATTGACATGAAATTGAAGGAACTTAATTATGCGATCTTTGTATGTAAGTAAACCTACTAACATCAATCCCAACACATGCCATTCTGCAACATATTCAGAATTTTGTAAATAGATTTAAAGCAAACTTTACACACGACATTTGGTATGCTTTACTGTTTAAAATGTAATATTAATCAGGCACCCATTGATTATTTGCTATACAATCAACATGAATAGGTCGAAATTATATATGGATGCTATGCTATATCTAAACCGATTTCAAGGAAAATTGCCAGAGATCATTTTATATTAATTTCAGTACATTTTGTCAATCGGCCTAGCTAAGGGTCTTTAGTGCACCATTTACTTAAAATTGGACGAACGTATATATATATATATATATATATATAAATCCGAACCAATTTCAAGAAAACTTGACACACGAAAGGTTATAGTAACGTCAGTACATTGTACAAAATTGTGTGCCGATCCGCCAAACATTGGATCTTTAGTGCACAATTTATATTAATCGGACAAAAATATATATTGGAGCTATATCTAAATCTGACCCGATTTTCACGAAACTTAGGACACATCATTCTGGACCTAATTCTGTACTCTATGCCGAATTTCGTGCAAATCGAAAGTTATATAGGGACTTTGGAGCCCCATTTACCTTAAATCGGGAAAAATATATATGGAAGCTATATATAAAACTGACCCGATTTTCTCGAAACTTGGCACACGCCATTCTAGACTCAAGTCAGTACACTATGAAACATTTCGCGCAAATCAAAAGATATACAGCGTCATTGGTGCACCATTTACATTAAATCGGACGAAAATATATATGGGAGCTATATCTAAATGTGAAAGGATTTTCACGAACACACATCATTCAGGATCTAATTTCGTACAAATCGAAAAGTATATAGGGACATTGGTGCCCCATTTACCAAAAATCGGACGAATATATATATGGGAGCTATATCTAAATCTGGACCGATTTGCACGAAACTTTGCAGACATCATTCTAGACTCAATTTAGTACACTGTGTTAAATTTCGTGCAAACCGAAAGATATATAGGGACTTTGGAGCCCCATTTACCTTAAATCGGAAGAAAATATATATGGAAGCTATATCTAAATCTGACCCGATTTTCTCGAAACTTGACACACCTCATTCTAGACTCAATTTAGTACATTGTGCTAAATTTCGTGCAAATCAAAATATATATAGGGACTTTGGTGAAGCAATTACATTAAATCGGACCCTTCACCACACTGTACCACAGTGTGGTGAAGGGTATAAAAAAATTTTATGTAGGTCCGTCCTTATTTCAGTATATTGAGGCCAAATTTTAAAAATATAGTAACAGTAACCACATGCTAGTAACAGTGTTAGGTGCTTTGTAGGCTACTTCTATGCCCTTAGAACTACTACGTTGTAGATAATCTTTTATGAATCCAACATCAATTAGAAATAACGCAAAACAAAAAAATCTACACATTCTTACTACTCAATATTTAGTCATAAAACTTTTTAAGGCAAAAAAAATACTTTATTACGGTTATATAAAACATTTGTGTTGTTTATTTACATTTCTACGACGAAGTGTGACAACTAACTACTCTTCGAAATGAGTTCATTGGAAATATTCGAAAATTTAAAACGAACAAGTGTTCCTTATGTAAATAAACGAAAAATATTTTAAAGCAAATATTCAAATTTAATGAAGCATGGGGTCTAAAATATAAAAATATGTTAACGACAATTTAGAACGAATTTTGAAATCCAAGTGATTTGTGTGTGTTGAGAAATATACAATTTTCCCCGATAATAAATATTCTATAAAAATATGGTTTTATTTAATTCCAAACCTTTATCTGGAATTTTAACATTGATTGTTGTCCAATTACTGATTAATATATCGATGGTGCAATGCTCACCTCAACGAAAATGGAAATCGGGTAAAACTGCTTTAGGTAAGTAAATGAAGATCTACTTCACGTATTAAAAAAAATATTATTGTAATACAGATATCGAAAGTCCGAATGATTTTGTATCTTAAGGGATTTGTACAACATACAGACAGATGCGTTCAAAAATATCGCAAACCTTTTTTTGGGAGATACGAGTTCCTACGATTTCCTGTAGCTATTATATATTGAGTTTTCTTCTGGATCGGGATCGGGCACTGTATTAAGTTGGTAGAAACAATTGAAAAAATGGGTGTCTATACCGCAAATTAGAGGTGACTGTACTATTTCGAACACAATGAGATCAAAACTACACTGGCTTGCCTTGTCTGGCTGACGTTCCTAAGTTGCGATGGGTATTATGATGTCATTAGGAGGCACATATTTCAAATATTCAAAAGGAGGTCTAAGAAGTCTGAATATTTCTCCTAGTTTAGCAGATTTGTTTGCTTAAATAAAATGGTTGTGGATTTCCGTCACGATGAGTAGTCAAATGGAAATCTTGGAATACCGGAGATAATATGTTAAACAGTTTCGTCGTCGGGAAATTCTGGATTTACGATATATGGGTTCAACTTCGTATTGGCATGTATAGAACTGATTAATAAACACTTGGTATGATCGAAAGGCTTTTCACTGGTCAAGGTCTACCAATACCGTTCTATGGCGAGTTCTGGTCTTTAGCCTTCTTCGCTGTTGGCGCCAAACCAATCTGACTTCGATCTGACCTCATACTTATACTATTTTAGATAAGGGGTTACGTTCTACTGTGCCAAACCCCCCACGATGAGGAGGACATTCAAAATACATAAAATGTCTGCAGATAAGTTTTTACCCACCATAAACCCGGAATGCCAAATTAAAGTAAAGTAGATAATACCTTAAAAAAATCTGTTCCCATAAACATTAAACATAATCTGCAAAGTCGTTCTTATCCACCAACAATCTAGAAAACGAAATTGAAGTCAAATCGCTTGGGAAAAGGCTAGGGCTATCAAACCCCCTAACATGGTCGCCGGACTTTATATAAGGCATATATCAAAACATGGATCTATACTGAATATGTTCTGCGGAAAAGTTGTTCTCACTCCAAGAATCAGAAATACCAAATTACAGCCACTTCGTGAATCTACCTAGATCAATCCATAAAGTATGTAAATCGACTTCAAACAAATATAAATAGGTCATCCGTTGGGCTATGTCTGTACTTCTACAAAACGCAACTACATAATTCTATGCTCGATTTTGTAAGTTGTGCAAAATTTTATGTCAATCTGACTAACATGAGGAGTTTGATGCCCAATTTACTTGAAATCGGGCGAAAATATATATGGAAGCTCTATCCAAATATTAAGCGATTTCCAACAAACTTGTCACAGGTTAGGTTATACTAATTTCAGAACGTTTTGTTCCTATCAGCCCATTGGTTCCTTGGTGCGTCAATTACTTAAAATCACACTATAATAAAAGGGAGCTATATCTAAATCAGGACCGATTTTTTGGCAGACATCACTCTAGGCTTAATTCAGTACGATATGCCAAATTTCGTGCAAATCGAAAGATATATAGGGACTTTGGGGCACCATTTACATGAAATCGGACGAAACTATATGTGGGAGGTATATCTAAATCTGAACCGATTTTCTCAAAACTTGGCAGACATCACTCTAGGCTCAATTCAGTACGTTATGCCAAATTTCGTGCAAATCGATGGATATATAGGGACTTTGGTGCACCATTTACATGAAATCGGACGAAACTATATATGGGAGCTATATCTAAATCTGGACCGATTTTCACGAAACTTGGCAGACATCATTATAGGCCTAAATGATCAGCCTGTACCAAATTTCGTGCAAATCGAAAGATATATAGGGACCGTTTACATTAAATCGGTTAAATATATATATGGGAGCTATATCTAAATCTGAACCGATTTTTCCCAATTTAAATAGGGGTCGTCCTTGGGCCGAATAAGTGACCTATGCCAAATTTCATCCAATTCGGATCATAAATGCGACCTGTACTTTGTTTACAATTTAACATGGACAGACAGACGGACATGCATAAATCTCAAAAGGAACCATGTGTCTATCTCGTTTCCTTTTGTCTGTTACAAACATATGCACAAAGACATAATACCCTGTACCACAGCGTGGTGAAGGGTATAAAAAGAACGTGGAATGGCAAATTGTATTCACTTCGATTGGATAGTGCTCCTAGTACAATCAAAATACCCAATATGGCACGGGTCCTTCACACGGGTGATAAATCATAGCATGGAACTATGTTGAAAATAATCAGATTATTTTCAATTCCACAAATAGTCAAATGAAAATGTGGCGAAACTGTTATATGGGTACTAGCATGGAACTATGTTGAAAATAATCAGATTATTTTCAATTCCACAAATAGTCAAATGAAAATGTGGCGAAACTGTTATATGGGTACTATATTAAAACGTGGACCCTTGTTGAATGTTTTCTGCGAAAAGGTTTTTTTTTACAAACCAACAACCCAGAAATCAGAAAATGCTTCTAGGACCAAAACGTTAACCTATGTTGACAATTTTCTGTGACGAAGTCTGTTATCCATCAGTTAAAAAATCGCTCAAATACCTTTATATATATGTCCTCGTTTTGGGGTCATACTAAAATTTACTGTACTGATATTTTTCACCCTCCACGAACACGGAAAATGCAGCTAAAATCTTAAAACTGTCGAATTTCTATGAAACTAAATATTTTAAAATCGGTCTTTTTCTTAATAATACGATATCTATTGTGAAATGACTTGCATTTTATTCCGGTCAAGAATTGATATACTGTATGGGATCCGCAAGGAATATTTTGACTATTTTAATATACCCTCCAGCTTATGTTGTCCCAAAAATCCAGAGATTTATAATATGAATAATTAATCTGACATTTTTCAATATATTTCAGGCTCATTTGCTGGTGGTTTAGCTGGCGGTATGGCTGGTATGGCACTCGGTAATTATCTAAATAATCGTAATAAACCCGCTGAAGAAAATAAGCAGTACATTGCCAATCCACCAACAATTATCGATCGGCGTGAAACACTACCGAACGGGTGTTATAAACAAGTTATAAAGGCTCCGGATGCCCATGATCCGAGACTCTTTATAGAAACGGAACAATTAATATGTCCTCCAGGTGTACAGCAACCAATTATTGTGCAACCCACAAATCAGGTATTGCAACCTGCTCTGCCATTAGCTCCAACTCCAGTTCAAACTGTACCCATACTAACAGGATATCAACAACAGCAACCGCAGCCACCACTGCCTGTAAATCAACCAGTATTGACACCAGCAACACATGTGGTTTCCATGTCGCCATCACCAGTTGTATTTAGCCCACCAATAGTAGTGAATGTTACAAATCCTACTCCGATTAGTAATACACCGTCGGAAACAAATCTCTATCCTAACCTTAATTTTGATAATAATCAAAATTTATCAAACTTGGCACCAGTTACACCCACATATTCATCAAACATTAGTTTTGTGACACCACAACCATCCGTTTTCCATGAAAATCAACATAATCCGGAAGTCGTAACACCTCCTGTAACTGTACAAAATATCCAGCCACCTTCGAACCTGGTTCCTATTATTACCCATGTCCAGCAGCAACCATCTGTAGATATTAATCAGCATGTCCAAAATAACCAACCTTCTTTGGTCCCATTGAATCCCGTTCCTCAGACAAATGTTGTATCTCCGCCAATACAAATTGCCAACTATCCACCACAGCAACCTGCAAGTGGAACTCCAAATGTAGAATCACCACAAGTTTATGTTCTCTCAACGAAAACTGGAGTTTATGGCAAAGAGAAGAAGAAGAATAACGCCAAACATTTATCGGCATCGATTTCTTTAATGTTGGCCTTGTTAGGCATATATATTTTGGTTTAATTTAAAATTCCATTGTTAATTATTTTAGATAATATTAAATAAAATATTAATTTGTAATGAATTATGTAAATTATTTTTATTTTTATAAAATCTTATTTTGAACCAAAAACACTGTCGATCATTTCTGGCCTTATGACTGACCACACGATGAACAGTTTCATTTATGGAAATACCATAAACCTCATCAGACTCATGGTATTCAATTTAATCTATCAACGTGTTAAACTAGTATGGAGGTTATATTAATTTTGTCATTCATCGAAATATTCATTTCCGACCCTATAAAGTATATATATTCTTGATCAGGGTAAAATTCTAAGACGATCTAGCCATGTCCGTCCGTTTAGTATTTTGAGTTCCTAAAACGTACCAAATCTCTCCAGAAAAAAATTTTTCGGTATTTTGGGGTTCTTGAGCGCGTTTTTCAATCGAATTCTCTGAAATTTGGAACACTGGGTTCTTATTTAGTCCCAAATATCTAATCTAAAAATTATAAATATCGGTCCACTTTTTCTGGTAGCCCCATATAAGGGTACCCCCCAAATTTCCGTATTTTGGGGTTGTTAACGCATTTTTTCATCAAATTGGCTGTTATTTAGTACTTTGAGTTCTTATTGGGTAGCAAATTTCTCCACTAAAAATTATAAATATAGGTCCATTTTTTCGGATAGCCCGCATATAAGGGTACCCCCAATTTTTGGTATTTTGGGGTTCTTGAGCGCGTTTTCTACCAAATTCGCTGCAATTTGGTATTTTGTAGTCGTATGTGGTAAGAAGTCACCCCACCAACAATTATTAATATTCGACCCCTTTTTGGGGTAGTCCCCATATAACCCCCTTTTTATACCCTTCACCACACTGTGGTACAGGGTATTATGTCTTTGTGCATATGTTTGTAACAGGCAAAAATAATCGAGATAGACCCATGGTTCCTTTTGAGAATATGCATAGAATCACTTTCTGAGTCGATTTATGCATGTCCGTCTGTCCGTCTGTCCGTCCGTCCGTCCGTCTGTCCGTCCGTCCATGTATATTTGTTAACAAAGTACAGGTCGCATTTATGATCCGATTTGGATGAAATTTGGCACAGGTCACTTAATTGGCCCAAGGACGAACCCTATTGAAATTGGAGAAAATCGGTCCACGTTTAGGCATAGCTCCCATATAAGGGTACCCCAAAATTTTCGGTATTTTGAGGTTCTTGAGCGCGTTTTTTAACTGAATTCGCTGAAATTTGGTATTTTGAGTTCTTATTGGGTAGCAAATCTCCCTACCAAAAATTATAAATAACGGTCCATTTTTTCGCATAGCCCCCATATAAGGGTACCCCCAAATTTTCGGTATTTTGAGGTTCTTGAGCGCGTTTTTTAACTGAATTCGCTAAAATTTTGTACTTTGAGTTCTTATTGGGTAGCAAATCTCCCTACCCAAAATTATAAATAAAAGTCAATTTTTTCGGATAGCCCCCATATAAGATTACCCCCAATTTTCGGTATTTTGGGGGTTTTGATCGCATTTTTCGACCGAATTCGCTGAAATTTTGTACTTTGTGTTCTTATTGGGTAGCAAATCTCCCTACTAAACATTATAAATAAAGGTCCATTTTTTCGGAAAGCCCCCATATAAGGGCACCCCCAATTTTCGTATTTTCGGGTTTTTGGGCTCGTTTTATAACTGAATTCGCTGAAATTTTGTACATTGGGTTCTTATTGGGTACCAAATTACTCCACTATAAATTATAAATAATGGTCAATTTTTTCTGGTAGCCCCCAGGATATGAGGTTCTTGAACCAAATCCTTTTTTCTGGTACAGGGTATTATGTTTTTGTGCATATGTTTGTAACATGCAAAAATAATCGAGATAGACCCATGGTTCCTTTTGAGAAGACAGCGTAGCAAATTAGGTCTAGAATGATGTGTGTAAAGTTTCCTAAAAATCGGTTCAGATTTATATATAGTTCCCACATATACTTTCGTCAGATTTAATGTAAATGGTGCACCAAAGTCCCTATATATCATTCGATTTGCACGAAATTTGGCACAGCGTAACAAATTAGGTCTAGAATCATGTGTGTTAAGTTTCCTGAAATCGGTTCAGATTTAGATATAGCTTCTATATCTGACCAAATGAACAATTTATTATCGGTTGCAGAATGACGTGTTTATGGTTCCAATTTCATTTTACTGCTCCTTTAAAAATGCGACCTCTGTTAGGATTCATCCGTTGAATATACTCAAAGTGGTGAAGGGTATCATATAGTCGGCCCCGTCCGACTTTACTACTTTCCTTACTGGTTTATATTAAAATAGTTATTTGATTTGTTCCGCGTTTTTGGGTTTGGTTCTAACGCTCTGTTGTAATCATTTCTCCTGCGGAGGATATCGAGATAAAAAAATAGAACGTAAGGTTCGATAATGAACTATAACCCGCATTTAGGCCTAGCTCCTGTGTGGGAGGTACCAGAAGAAGTGGACCGATATCCCCCAACTTCGAACTTGAACTAAGTTTGGAAGAAATAATATTTTCTGAAACAAATTTGGTCCAAAGAAACATGGGATCTAGAACCATTTAACTGTGTCAAAGTGTATACACCCTCCTTAGCCAAAAAGCTGAGGGTATATTAACAATTAAAATTTTCTGAAATTTGATTTATATTTTACAGTATGGTTTACATAATCGATTTGTAGAAATGTCGATATAGGTCCACTTTTTGTATTTTCCCTATATTTTTCTTTCTAGTACCTGTCAGTATATCTATGGTGGAGGGTATCCAAAGTTCGGCCCGGCCGAACTTAACGCTTTTTCACTTGTTTATTCAGAGTTTATTCAGAAATTGGGTTGTCCCTTTGGCACGTTTTTACGACCTTTAGGTATTTCCTAATCTGAAGGAATTCATTCTCGTTAATTGTCCATATATCATGGACAATAACAAATTACAATCCGAAATGTCTTTCTGTTCAACATTTTTTATATCACCACACTGTGGCACTTTCTGAGTCTATTAATGCATGTCCGTCTGTCCGTCCGTACATGTCGCATTTATGATCCGATTTGTATGAAATGTTTGCC
Source organism: Musca vetustissima (assembly GCF_032173495.1). Classification (NCBI taxonomy): domain Eukaryota; kingdom Metazoa; phylum Arthropoda; class Insecta; order Diptera; family Muscidae; genus Musca; species Musca vetustissima. Next base: position 48,972 of record NW_026873935.1, read on the forward strand.
ACATCACTAATTTGGGCCAAGGACGAACCCTATTGAAATTGGGAAAAAATCGGTTCAGATTTAGATATAGCTCCCATATATAATTTCGCCCGATATTATGTAAATGCAGCACCATACTGCCAATATTGGTCCGATTGAGACAAAATTTTGCACAGAGTACTGAATTAGATCTAGATTGATGTATGCCAAGTTTTGTTGAAATCGGGTTAGATTTAGATAAAGCTCCCATATATACTTTCGTCCGATTTTATTTAAATGGTGCACCAAACTTCCAATATTGGTTCGATTGAGACAAAATTTTGCACAGAGTACTGAACTATGTCCTGATTAATGTATGCGATGTTTTGTTGAAATCGGTTCAGATTTAGATATAGCTCCCATATATAGTTTCGTGCGATTTTATGTAAATGGAGCACCAAAGAGTCAAATTTAGGCCGATTGAGACACTATTTTGCACAGCGTACTGAAATAGGTCTAAATTTATGTATGCGAAGTTTCGCTGGAATAGGTTCAGATTTAGATATGGCTCACATATATACTTTCCTCCGATTTAATGTAAATGCTGCACCATACTGTCAATGTTTTTTTCCGATTTAGACAAAATTTTGCATAGCGTATTAAAATTACTGCAGGTTAACGTCCGCGAAGTTTTGTGGAAATCAATTCAGATTTAGATATAGCTCCCATATATATGCCAATATTTGTCCGATTAAGACAAAATTTTTCACAACGTACTGAATTAGTTGGAATCGATTTCGAAACTTTGGGGACTGAAATCGGCAGTGACGTGCAATAGTGTCATTCTAGTCTCAATTTGAAAATTTTGGGCAAAATGTCGTGTCAATCGGAAAACATGAGGAGTTTGGTACATCATTTATTTAAAATCGAACGAAAGTATAAATGGGAACTATATTTAAATCTGAACCGATTTCAACAAAACTTTTCATACATCAATCTGAACCAGCGTCGTAGCCAGAGGGGAAGGACCCGGGTCCCGAAATGAAATTTTTTTCACAGTAAAACAGGGAATTTTTCATTTTTACTATTTTCTCCAATTTCAATAGGGTTTGTCGTTGGTCTAAATAAGTGACGTATGATTAATTTTATCTCATTCGGATAATAAATGCGACATGTACTTTGTTTACCATTTAACATTAATAGACGGACGGTGATGATCAGATTATAATATTGGGATGAAGTGGACCGAAAACTTATTTTTTTCGGTCCACTTCATCCCAATGAAATTTGGTGTCTGGATCACTGTAGGGGCGTAGGATTGGGGTCAGGATTCAGTTTAAAAAATGAATACTTATGGGTACTAAATGGTACTAAATATGGTACAATTTCAACCAATAGAGCTAGAATCATGAAATTTGAAGACAGGATCACTGTTGGAGTGTAAAATTGAGAAATGTAGGAAGTTTTGGAAATTGCTACTACTGTGTACCAAATTTGGTACAATTTGAATTGTGGGCGAACCGGTAGAGTTTAAATCCTGAAACTTGGATTTAGGATCACTGTGGGGCTGTAGGTTTGGGGTAAGTAGGAGGTTTTGGAAATTCGTACTACTGTGTACTAAATTTGGTACAATTTGAATTGTGGGTGAATTAATTGGAATCCTGAAATTTGAATTTGGAATCATTGTGGGGTTTTAAGATCTGGGTATGCAGAATTTGGATGGATAGTTGAGGTGGGTACTTATGGAAATAATGTATGCTAAATATAACTAAATTTGGTAAAATTTGGATTTGGGAGAACCTTTAGAGCTTGAATCATGAAATTTGGAATGCGAATTAAGGTTGAGAAGTAGGGTCGATATAGGGAGGTGATTTTGAAATTGTGTATTCATGTTTACGAAAAGTGCTATATGGTACGATATTTGTAATTGGAGGTCCAAATGGAGCTGTGTACTAAATTTGGTACAGTTTAAATTTTAGGTGAACGAATAAAGCTGGAATATTGAAATTTGAATTTAGAGTTAAAATTTTGGAAATTTGTACTAATTTGTACAAAATGGTAGCAAATGTGGATTTGGGTGAACTGATAGAGCTGAGAACCTGAAATGTGGAGTTAAGAACATTGTTTGGATGTAGGATTGGGCTTTGTAGAAAGTTTTGGAAATTCGTACTAATGTGTACTAAATGGTACCAAATTTGGATTTGGGTGAACCGATAGGGCTGGAATCTTAAAATTTTATGTTAGGATCACTGTTGGGGTGTTGGATTGGGCTTGGTTGAAAGTTTTGGAAATTCATACTAATGTATACCAAATGGTACGAAATGTGGATTTGGGTGGACCGATAGAGCTGGAGCTCTGAAATTTGGTAATATGGTTAATGTTGGAGTGTAAGATTGAGGTATGGATGTATTTTTGCAATACATGAGTACTAAATTGTACTAAATTGGTTACAATTTGAATTTTGGTTGAACTTATAGACTGGTATCCAGAAATTTAGAGTTAAAATCATTCGTACTAATGCGTACTAAATGGTACAAACTGGTGGTAAGGATCACTGTTGGAATATGTTGGAAATTTAGGAAATGTCTACTTATGTGTACTAAATGACACTAAATTTGGTACAATTTGGATTTAGAGTGAACCGATAGAGCTCGAATCTTGACATTAACAAGATTTCCATTGTATTGCATGATGTAGGTAGTAATGAAAATTTGTACTTACGTACTATGTGGTACTAAATGTGATACAAATTGGATTTAGGTGAACCGATAGAAGTAATATTTGTTGAACTCTAGTCGGTCAAGAGGGTGCAAATATCGCGAAATATTGCCTAAGCTCAAAATATAGAACCACACAAATTTAGATTTTCGTGGATGTTGTGTAGGGTATCATATGGTTTACTGCTCCGCTCACTGGTTGGATTTTTTTTTGGAATTTCGGATTCTTGAAGTGGGAAAATATCTTTGCAGAATATTTTCCATATAAAGGTTTCGATTAATATTAAAATCTAGCACAGTTTTCCAACGTGGTTAACTTCGGCCTAGCCGAACTTTTTTCACCCTAAACCATTTCCCTATAATGATTAGACATGTCAGTCCGTTTGTTGTAATGACTCTAGCTTTTACACGAATTCAGATTGATCGCCAATATTTAGCTTAGAGTTGCCTTTTGTCTGCCTGCGGGTCATAAACGGGACTCGATAATTTGAAGGTTTTGAACCCGTTTTCGACCAAATTCGTTTTATTTAGCACATTAGTTATTATGCGGTACCAGATATCTCCACTAAAAATTATCAATATAGGTCCACATCTTTTGGTAGCCCCCATATAAAGATACCCCCAAGATTTCAGCATTTTGGAGAGTTTGGGGACGTTTTTTAACCCAAATGATTGTGATTTGGGATTTCCATTTGCTATGAAATCATTCAACTAAAAATGATCAATATAGGTCAACTTTTTTGGGTAGCACCATATAATGGTATCCCAAAATATACAGATCTTGAGGATTTTGGACAAGTTTTTCAATAGAATAGACTTAATTTGAACTGGCATCCGAATATTCTACATAAAAATCTCTCATGTGATTTTAAATAGGGTTCTACATGACAAGAATTCAATATTAGTATGTTTTCATTAGTCCTTTTCCAATTTTTAACAGATCCTGTTAAACATAAATTGTGGATTATGAAGAACTGACGGATTCGTCTGAAATATTTACTATAAATAAATCTCATTATGTTAATAACAGGAGGCAGATCCGGATCTCTAATTTTTTAACCAGATTTTCTGATAACAAAATCGATCTTTGTTCTTAGCCGATTAAACTTATATGCATATAATTTGTAAAATGTTAAGCCGGACGAATTTAATAGAGACAAACATTATTTGTCAACATTTGACAATCAGAAACAGCTGGATCTTTTTAGAAGGCAATTATCCGAGACATTGTAATTTTATCAATGACTGAGTACTGCATTCTTTATTAACTAATTACTATCATGCTTCCAACTCTGACCCTGCCAAGTACAACAAATGCTTCTTACATTTGCGATGCAAAACGCAACAGATGACTATTTGATTATCGCTTACAGCGACCGAAGTTCATCGTTCCCAAGACCGTTGTTGTAAAATATATGACATTTTTTACACATACTAGCCCTATTAATCGTGCAAATTTTAAACGAGTCTTCCAACTCAACCATTGTATAATTTGTTTCTTAATTTGTTAACTAAATTCTACATAACAAATTGTTGCATGTCACTTATTACAACTTGTCTCTATTTTCGACAAATTTACTACTTGCGTATATGTATGAGTGACTAACTGGAAAAATACTATTCCAAAAACAACATTGTCCATGAATTTCATGTAAGTGTTCATTTATATTCCCACGATGGCTGGTGGTGCCTCAGAAACTGGGTTAGTAATTCAATATCAAATGCAGACGCACTCACTCACACATACACACACACACACAGTCAACATTCAACGGCCGACAAAGTGTCCGACCTATTCAAAAAATCCTTGCCACTGCTATTCGGCCAATATTCAATGCATCACACACGCACACACTGTGAGGGGTTTCGTCGGGGTATCATCATCATCGGCATCGCCACTAACTGCATAAGCCACTAAAGTATTCGTGATGCTGTTTCGGGCAAAGCCACTGGTTAGAAGGCCGTTGGCTGATACGGTATGTCTTCTGGCCTGTGCGGTGGAATGCTGCTGCAATGGTTTGTTGACTGTGGCAAAGTCAAATTCTTTCATTTTTATGTGCCGCCAATGCGCTTTTGGTTTGGTTATGTTTTGTTATTTTTTTCGGTTCAGACTTCGAACATAAAATGCGTATTATTTTGTTCTGTTTGGAATACATAATTCATTGCGTTGACATATCCAATGCATGGATGCTTATTCATCCACTTACACACATACTTACATCGTAGTAGTAGTAGTATGTGGGTCATTTCATATTGCAGTAACAAGGTTATTCACTGGAGCCATATATAATACGATTTGAAAATTACGCATTTTTTGAGAAATTAAATAGGAATTTAGTAGAAAGGAGAAATATGAACTACTTCAACATTTTTTTACTATTAAAAAAATGAAAAAAATATAATATGATACCCTTCACCACTATGGGTATATTAAATAGGACTATTAACATGAAATTGGATGAAATAAAATATGTGATATTTATCTAAATGTGAATCGACTTAGATCTATCCAAATTTCGTGCAAATCGTAGGATATATAGGGACTTTGGTGCACCATTTACATGAAATCAGAAGAAACTATATATGGGAGCTATATCTAAATCTGGACCGATTTTCTCGAAACTTGGCAGACATCACTCTAGGCTTAATTCAGTACGTTATGCCAAATTTGGTGCAAATCGAAAGATATATAGGGACTTTGGTGCACCATTTACATGAAATCGGACGAAAATATATATGGAAGCTATATCTAAATCTGGACCGATTTTCACGAAACTTGACACACATCAGTCTGGACTAAATTCAGTACGCTATGCCAAATTTCGTGCAAATCGAAGGATATATAGGGACTTTGGCGCACCATTTACCTGAAATCGGACGAAACTATATATGGGAGCTATATCTAAATCTGGACCGATTTTCTCGAAACTTGGCAGACATCACTCTAAGCTCAATTCAGTACGTTATGCCAAATTTGGTGCAAATCGAAGGATATAAAGGGACTTTGGTGCACCATTTACATGAAATCGGACAAAACTATATATGGGAGCCATACCTAAATCTGGACTAAATTCAGTACGCTATGCCAAATTTCGTGCAAATCGAAAGCTATTTAGGCACTTTGGTGCACCATTTACATTAAATCGGACGAAAATATATATGGGAGCTATATCTAAATCTGAACCGATTTTCCCAATTTCAATAGGGTTCGTCCTTGGGCTAAATAAGTGACCTATGCCAAATTGCATTCAAATCGGATCATAAATGCGACCTGTACTTTGTTTACAAAAATACATGGAGTGACGGAAGGACAGACGGACATACATAAATCGACTCCGAAAGTGATTCTATGCATATTCTCAAAAGGAACCATGTGTCCATCTCGTTTCCTTTTGCCTGTTACAAACATATGCAAAAACACATAATACCCTGTATCACAGTGTGGTGAAGAATATAAAAATCCATTTTTTTACCCTACACAACTATGTTGTCAGGGTATTATAGCTTTGTGCAGCCCCAAAAGTTTGTAACGCCGCGAAATATTGGTCCTAGACCCACCTTTAAGTATACCGATCGTCATATCTCGACTAGCTGAGTCGATCACGAAATTTTGCATGTAGGATGGGTTCTGGCCAATGAAGACCCCCATTGTTTTTGGAAAGATCGGTTAATATTTAGGGGATGAAATGGACCAAATACTAAATTTTTGTCGGTTTTTCTGGTCGCTCCAGAGGCCGCAATAATGGCCCGAACATCGTGAAATTTTGCATGGAGAAGGGGATCGGGCCAAAGAATAAGCATGCCTGTTTTGATAAAGATTGGTCAATATTTAGCGTTTCAAATGGACCCTGACTTTTATGTGAAAAATTACAAAATTTGTATTCTATAGCGTATATATTGACCCCTAAATGACATAGACCCGAGTAGTTGATATTATATCCAAGAGGAGTGGTTGACCTTTAAATTAATACCAATTATATTGTTGTATGTGCCCGGATGTGGGAGTTACACCTAAATATTTACAGGTATCTCCGTATCCGTATATTACTTAGTAACCCATTATCACTCTAGAGCGAGGAACTATAGCGCTGATCGCTTGAAATGTTCCATAAGGTTCTAGTTATGGTCAAGGACAACGCCTATAATTTTCGGTGATGATCAGATAATAATTATGGAATGAAATAATGAATGAAATGGAATGAATAATTTTGGAATGAAGTGGACCCAAAACTTAATTTTTTGTGTTATTTTCGAGTCGATATATAGACCACAAATGAAAGCCGAACATCACAACACAACCCACGGTGAAGGGAATCTGGACAATAGCTGTACTGAATACTCGTAATATTCGGAAAATATGTCAGAGTGAGGAAGAGGAGCTGTTTACCTCTAATCGGGCAAGAGGGTGCAAATATCACGAAATATTGCCCAGGCTCGGAATAAATATCCGCAGAAAATTTGAGTTCCGTGGTAGTTGTGTAGGGTATCGTATGGTCGGCCCCGTTCGACTATACTGCTCCGCTCACTGGTTTTAAAATATATTTGTCCTAAGGACTATCAAGGTGTGGATTTTTGAAATAATAGTTTTCCGAAAACCATCGAGGCCTAGATTTTGTGAAATAATAATTTTCCAACGACCATCAAGTCTTAAATTTTTTAAATAATATTTCTCTAAGGACTATCAAGGCGTGGATTTTTTAAATAATATTTTTTGGAAGACTATCGAGGCGTGGATTTTTTAAATAATATTTTTTCGGAAAACTATCGAAGCGTGGATTTTTTAAATAATATTTTTCGGAAAACTATCGAGGCGTGGATTTTTAAATAATATTTTTTCGGAAAACTATCGAAGCGTGGATTTTTTAAATAATATTTTTCGGAAAACTATCGAGGCGTGGATTTTTTAAATAATATTTTTCGGAAAACTATCGAGGCGTGGATTTTTTAAATAATATTTTTCGGAAAACTATCGAGGCGTGGATTTTTTAAATAATATTTTTCTAAGGACGAATAAGGCGTAAACATTTAAATAATATTTTTACAAGTACCATCAAAGCGTTAAATTTTTAAATACTATTTTTCCAAGAACCATCAAGGCGCGGATTTTTTAAATAATATTTTTCCGTGGACCATCGAGGAGTGGATTTTTTAAATAATATTTTTCCTAGGACCATCAAGGAGTGGATTTTTAAAATATATATATATATATATAAATATATATATCGAAGGACGAACAAAGCTTGAATTTTTAAAAATATATATTTTGAAGTACTAACAAGGCTTGAATTTTTTAAAAAAATATAAGGACGAACAAGGCTTGAATATTTTAAAATATTTAAGGACCAACAAGGCTTGATTGTTTTAAAAAATATAAGGACGAACTAGGCTTTAATTTTTTAAAAAAATATAAGGACGTACAAGGCTTGAGATAACAAATACATACATAGATTTATCACGACTACCAAAATCATTGTCCTTGAATTACACAACAGTAGTAATCCGTTGAAACACACTCACCAACAATAATCCTCCAGTTTTTTTTCGTTGTTTGTCTGTCGGTCTGTTTGCATTCGCTATATTTTTACAGGATATTTGCATTTTTCACTCTTTGATATGTTATATCCTGTTAACAAAATGCCAAAGGCATGCTGGTGGAAATGTTAAGTGCATAAATATGTGTGTATGTATGTATTACGCGTATTTACATATAGGAATCCATAATATACATATATGAGTGTGTGCGTCTGTGTGTGTTTGTGATTGCAGTTAAGTACACTTTTATATTCATTATTTACGATCATTTGAAGAATTATTTATGTTCAGACTAAATATTTGACCAAGCAATGATAATTATTCGAGAACGTTTTTTTGTTTTCGAGTATTCTCGTTGCCAATTGAAATAGCAAGTAATGTGAGTGTGTGTGTGAGAGAGCGCTAAATTTGGTCATCATCGATGCATTCAAGGACATCGCTTTATGTTTATATATTTGATTGGCGATTTTTATTGGTTATTTGTTTGTGAATAATTTTTTCACATAAAAATTCTATTGCTGTTAGACATGGCACCAACAATAAATCATTTTTTTGACTTTTGAAAATCCTTTATTTAGATTTTCTATTATTTTTTATTATAGTTTCTGTTTGGGAGATATTTGCTAACTCATGGAGGATAGGATAGATTGCAACCATGCATATCTATGTAAATAGGAAATGGTGAAACGGTGAAAGTATTACACATTCTAGTATTTGTACGAGGTTGGTTGGGAATGGGTAGAATCGTTCTATATTTTTTAAGGCATGGATTTTTAAAAAGTGAATTTCTGAGGACTGTCAAGGCGTGGTCTTGTATACAATAATTTTCTAAAGACTATCAAGGCATGGACTTTTTAATTATATATTTCGAAGGCGTAGATTTTTAAAAAAAATATTTCCAAAGACTATCAAGGCTTGAACGTTTGAATAATATTTTTCTAAGGACTATAAACGCGTGGATTTTTTAATAATATTTTTCTAAAGAATAACAAGGTGTGGATTTTTTATAAAACATTCCTAAGAACTATTCTGCTGTTGATTTTTTAATAATATTAATCTAAGGCGTAGATCGTGGTTTATTAAAAATTATTTTTCTAAGTACCATCAAGGCTTCAATTTTTTAGTAATATTTTTCTAACGGCTATCAAAACATTTCTAACATTTCTTGACCTCACTCCGTCATTATAAATATTTACTTTCTAAACATTAATATTCATCACTTTGGTTTATTTTTTCATAGTCGTAGTTTTTTTAGCCTTTAGAAGGTTATCTAACATTCTGCCAATCATTGAGGATTTCGTTGACTTTAACATATTGTAATGGTAGTTGTGTGATACATGTGTATGTACACGGTTTATATAATATTCATAGTTTGTAATGGAAGGAAACAGAAGATTTATTGCATTACTTGGCTGTTTCTTTCTAGAGATTCTAGGGTGTAATATGTACCAAAAGCACACACACACATTAAATCTAAAACGGAGTTTTTTGTTCAGTATATGTTTTTTTCAGAGGAAATTGTTATATTGGCCATATATTTGTCCATGAATTGTCATTGAATATGGACAAATTACATTTGGGAAATGTATGCATCAAGCCATGAATCTGGAAAAAGTAGAAAAAAGGAATTACGACTTTGGCGATCGTGTCGTGGAAAACACAACAAATGACGAACCTGTTAACCTTGAAACCATTCCCGCCCAGTTCCTTTTTCAAAAACGATAATATAAAATCCATTTAGCAATTACTCAATCGAACCTAGCTACATCGAGAAAATTCTTCGGCATACATATCGACGCCTCCGAAGTCGACTTAGCATGTTTTAAAGTTCTTTACGTTTTCAGATACTACGGTTCTTAAGGGAACCCCCCCCCCCCCCCCCATTCTCGATTTTAATTTTTCAAGATTTTCAATGGGCTGGTAAATTAATACCAATGCTTATTAAGGTTTGCAACTTTGCACATATATAACTGAAGATTTAAAAGATAAGAAAAATAATTTACAAATAATTTTTGTTAATTTACAAATAATTTTTGTATTTTTGATGGCGGGCATGATAACTCCTGACTGGAACATCGGAATCCGAAAATTCCAGCGGTGTTAGAAAGAGTACATGTCTGGCTCTCGTATGAACTAGGATTATTGACTTCTCTCTAAAATTAACAAAATGGTGGACCTTTGAAAAAATATTTGTGGAAAATCGACGATTTTTTACCAAAAACCAAGTTACAAAATAAGGTAGATCTTCACCGATTGGCTTTATCCTAGTTCATACGATAGCTATACACTCACAGAGAAACATGTAAAAAATTGAAATCGATTGGGTTATTAGTTTTTGAGTTATCGTGCCCGCCTTTCACAAAAAAATGTTTAGAGAAAAACGCGTTTAAAGTTTGAGAAGCCCTTCAGCCGTCACTTGATGCTAACACAATAAATCGGCTATATCTTCAAGAGTTTTTGAGATTTTCACTTGAAATGTTGTAGGGACATTCAATAATTAGTGTAGATTTGAATTATATTAACAAAATTTTTGACATCGAGAATGGGGGGGTCCCCTTAATTTAAATTCACTGAAATTTTGGTAATCATCGGCCAATCCAAACCAAAGTTATAAGCAAAAATGTACTTAGCATGGCACGTACGATTAAAGAAACTTCCATACTTTGAAAGCTACTGAAAAACTCACTTTTCAGACTTAGCATACTATGGTTCGGATTTATTGCCATCACAACCAGTGCACTATAGGTCAAACCGGCAATTTTTGTGGCCAAAAGTCATAATTAACCCTTTGGCGACAAAAAAAATTAATTCAATCACTTTCTGAGTCGATTTATCCGTCCGTCTGTCCATGTTAAATTGTAAACAAAGTACAGGTCGCATTTATGATCCGAATTTCAAATTCAACCAGAATAGCTTTATTAATCTTCCAGAAGGAAAATGGAACATTTTTTTAGAAATTAACCCTTTAATGTATTAACCCTGTGGTGACGAAAAATTTAATTCATATATTTTATAAGATTTAATTTCTTATACCCTTTAGCACACTGTGCTACGGGGTGTTATGTCCCTGTGCATATGTCTGTAACAGTGCACTTTCTGAGTCGATTTGTTCGTCCGTCTGTCCATGTTAAATTGTATACAAAGAACAGGTCGCATTTATGATCCGAATTGCATAAAATTTGGCACAGGCCATATATAGTTTTGTAAGAAACTCCCAATATTTGTCCGATTGAGACAAAATTTTACACAACACACAGAATTATTTTCGTCCGATTTAATGAAAATTGTGCACTAAATACCCAAACTTTAGCCGACCGGCACAACATTTTCTACAATGTACTGAAGTTACTGTAATTGAATTTTTTGTACGTAGAAGTATTTCTAACAACCTATTTTATATATTTGTTCGTTCATGATAAGTGTATTTACATAAATTTTGTGGTTTTTTTCGGTATTTGTATTTACACTTGATGTTGTTGTTGTTCATGGGGATTTTCGTGCCTTTGAGATGGAAATCTGCTTCTACCATAGCTCGTGTGTTAAGTTTAGAGAAATTCGGGTTATATTTATATTTCATGTCAATGTTCCTTCGAAAAGGTGACGTCTGTTAGGATACATATGTAGAATATACCCAAAGTGGTGAAGGGTATCATATAGTCGGCCCAGTCCGACTTTACTACTTTCCTTACTGGTTTTTCTTTGAATTAATTAAAAAAGATGTATATCAGATAGTTCACAGAAATTCGTAATTGTTGATACTACTTTACTGAAGTATATAAAAAAACAAATTTTTTAAATATGTAATCCATATAGGAACATACCATGCCGACAATTGGAAGACAAACAATTTTGGAAGAAGATTAAATATATTTCACTGGGATTGAAAAATTCATTTGTACACCCAAATCATTTAAGTGAAGAATACTACTGTATTTACCCCCTACACGTTGTCAAAAACTAAACTTATTTAGAAACCAGTGAGCGGAGCAGTATAGTCGGACGGGGCCGACCATACGATACCCTACACAACTACCACGGAACTCAAATTTTCTGTGGATGTTTATTCCGAGCCTGGGCAATATTTCGTGATATTTGCACCCTCTTGCCCGGTTAGAGGTAAACAGCACCTCTTCCTCACACTGACATATTTTCCGAATATTACGAGTATTAAGTACAGCTATTGTCCAGATTCCCTTCACCGTGGGTTGTGTTGTGATGTTCGGCTTTCATTTGTAGTCTATAGATCGACTCGAAAATAACACAAAAAATTAAGTTTTCGGTCCACTTCATTCCAAAATTATTATCTGATCATCACCGAAAATTATAGGCGTTATTCTTGACCATAACTGGAACCTCATGGAACATTTCAAAGCGATCAGCGGTATAGTTCTGCTCTTTAGAGTGATAATGGCTTACTAAATAATATACGAATACGGAGATACCTGTAAATATTTAGGTGTAACTCCCACATCCGACCACATACAACAATATTATTGGTATTAATTTAAAGGTCAACCACTCCTCTTGGATATAATATCAACTTCTCGGGTCTATGTCCTTCAGGGGTAAATATATACGCTATAGAATACAAATTTTGTAATTTTTCACACAAAAGTCAGGGTCCATTTGACCCGCTAAATATTGACCGATCTTTATAAAAGCAGGCATGCTTATTCTTTGGCCCAATCCCCTTCTCCATGGAAAATTTCCAGAGGCCATTATTGCGGCCTCTGGAGCGACCAGAAAAACCGACAAAAATTTAGTATTTGGTCCATTTCATCCCCTAAATATTAACCGATCTTTTCCAAAAACAATAGGGGTCTTCAATGGCCAGAACCCAACCTACATGCAAAATTTCGCGAAGATTGGTCCATAACTGTGGCCTGTATCGTGTTTACAAATTATAATGGACAGACGGACGGACGGACACACATGTCTAGATCGACTCAGCTAGTCGAGATATGACGATCGGTATACTTAAAGGTGGGTCTAGGAGCAATATTTCGCGGCGTTACAAACTTTTGGGGCTGCACAAAGCTATAATACCCTGACAACACAGTTGTGTAGGGTATAATAATTTCGGAGGGGGGAGGGCCGAAAACTGCTGTATTTACCCTATACGTTGTCAAAGATTACTGATTTTTTTAGAAATGTTGAGAATTCTAATGAAATTAAAAATGTCCTATCGTAAAACTAAACTTATTTTGAAAACAAAAATAATTGGAGGGGGTGGGGTGGTCCCCCCTGCACTATGGGACCATTTTTCGGGCTAAAAGTCGAATTTTACACATTGTCTTATCTCTTCTTTTGCATTACAATCTAGTATGGAACACATCAAAACAAATAACAAAGATATTTGAACCAATTAAAAAATCTATTTATTTCACATTCTGAAATAAATGAAAAATTTCATGTAAAACGGATAGATTTGGGGTCTTTTGTGTACCATTTGTATGAAATCGAGGAAAAATATATATGGGAGCTATATGCCAAACTTTGGGTATTTAGACTATAGAGCCGCATTTACCATAAATCTGACGAAAATTCATATGGGTGCTATATATAAATCTGACTCGATTTTCTCGTAATTTGGCACACGCCATTCTATACTCAATTGAGTACACCATGCAAAATTCCCCGCATATTGAAATATATATAGGGACTTTGGTACACCATTCACATAAAAATCGGACAAAACTATGTATGGGATCTATATCTAAATCTGAACCGATTTTCTCGAAACTTAGCACATATCTTTCTCGACATAATTCAGTAACCTACACCAAATTTCGTGCAAATCGGAAGATATATAGGGTACACCATTTACATTAAATCGGACGATAATATATATGGGAGCTATATCTAAACCTGACCCGATTTTCTCGAAACTTAACACATGCCATTCTAGACTCAATTGAGTACACCGTGCCAAACCTCCTGCAAATCGAAACATATATAGGGACTTTGTTGCCACATTTACCTTAAATCGGACGAAAATATATGTAGGAGCTATATCTAAATCTGAACCGATTTTTTTGAAACTTGGCACACTTCATTCAAAACACAGCCGAGATATTTATATTACAGCCGAGATATTTATATGGAAGCTGGACCTATATATAAAATATTTTTACCTATTTATATTACAGCCGAGATATTTATATGGAAGCTGGACCTATATATAAAATATTTTTACCCTATCAAAATACTTTAAACAGAGGAATGCCAAAAATTTTATAAGAAAGTCCTGAGATTTGTCTTTTTAATAGTGTAATAATATATTTGAAGTGTTCACACAGACAGGCGAATGGACAAACTCATCTCATCAAATAAAATCATAATAAGACTATAACTCCAAAACTAATTTATCCACAATTTTTGATTTATATATTTCCGCATAATGACAGAATTTTCCTTTGAGGAAACCTTTCTATTTCAAGAGAGGCTTTTAATGGTTTGATTTATTCTAAAAATTTAGCTAATGCTGGGAAAATAAACAAAAATTTTATTTATATGTTATTCTGTCTTTCTGACAAAATAACTTCACCTCTGCCCACAACCAACACTCATAGGAGTTAAAATGTTAGTTTCATTCGCTAAATCATTTATCCCCCTGTTTACAATTTTTAACATGTTTAATGCCGTTAACACATCACAACGGGACGCAATGCTCACTTTCACTTTTACAAACCACATATGTGAGAGTTAAACTTTGTAGCGCTGTCTTATTTCATATTTATTTTTTTCTGTCAGATATGATGCCATTTTGTTTGTAAGTGCATTCTCATGTTTCGCCATGATATATCCCAGTGACTGCCTGGAGGACAAGTTTCATTTCGCTGTAGTTTAGATTTCCCTGCTTGCCTGTACAGCGTAGATGCGGATGATGTTCTTGTTGTACCACTTTTCCAGTACTAAACAAAAGTTCCGACATGCCGAGAATGCAGTTATTATGTTTGTTATGGTGAGGACGCAACGCAAAAAAAAGTGGTAAAAAATTGCGTTTATTTCTAATGTTGGAATGTGTGTTTAGTGTGTGTGTGCTAGTGTATGTTGTTGTAGTAACAACAGCAAATATTACTATTATATGAACCTTGGAAAAGAATACTTCAACTACAACAATGCCATTATAATGCTTGTGTTAACACACTGCAACAACATCAACAAACGAGTGAAATAAAATAAAATAAAATATGAAATACGTACAACTAATGCAGGCATGAATGTCTAAGCCATAAAGGCACCCAAGCAATATGACGCTGCCACAAATGAGCAACACCATCCTCAGCGGCATACATAAATGTGGCATGAATGCGTGCGGTCAAGTGCTTAAAGTCGTTTTTACAGTAATAAGATGTAAACGTCTGTTTAAGCTATGAATTGT
The DNA here is from genome assembly GCF_032173495.1 of Musca vetustissima. Classification (NCBI taxonomy): domain Eukaryota; kingdom Metazoa; phylum Arthropoda; class Insecta; order Diptera; family Muscidae; genus Musca; species Musca vetustissima. The sequence goes on from NW_026873935.1 coordinate 64,563, forward strand.
TAAACGATTGGAATTTGTAGGACTTTCAGTGGTGTGCATACTATAGTTGTTAATGTGTTTGCAACACAATTGGAGACCCCCATAGGGTATATATTATTGATCAGAATAAAATTCCTCTGAAATCACGATATAGATCGCAATATTTTTGCACTCTTTCATAGACATCATTATTACTTTTGGGGTGCAAATTTTCGATATTTTACAACCAAAGGAACTTTAATTGAAATTTCAGGTTCTTAGAGAGCATTTTCGACATAGATCCATGTTATGACTTAAGCTCCGCCTATTATTACTCTCCACCAAAAGGTGGAGTGTATATTATATTTGTCATTCCGATTGCAACACCTCGGAATATTCACCGGAGAGGGCACAAAGTGGATATAAATTGATGATCAGAATAAAATAGAGATCGATAGAGATCGCAATTAATACAAAGCTCTGAAATTTTGTACTGACATTTCTAGTACTCCGAGGATGTTTGGTATTGCAAATGTAGCCCCCATATAACGGTACCCCCATATTCTCATTGTGAAACACATATCCATACCAAATATAATTAATATTGACCCAAGTTTCTGTAAAGCTCTTATATAACGGAACATCCAGTATTTCGTATTTTGGGGAGTTTGGAAACGTTTTTCAATCTACTTTATTTTATAAAATGTTATTTTATTTTCTCATTTGTTAAATCACACTATTTATACCCTTCACCACACTGTGGTACAGGGTCTTATGTCTTTGTGCATATGTTTGTAACAGGCAAAAGGAAACGAGATAGACACATGGTTCCTTTTGAGAATATCCATAGAATCACTTTCTGAGTCGATTTATGCATGTCCGTCCGTCCGTCTGTCTGTCCATGTTAATTTGTAAACAAAGTACAGGTTGCATTTATGATCCGAATTGGATGAAGTTTTGCATAGGTCACTTGTTTGGCCCAAGGACGAAACCTATTGAAATTGGGGAAAATCGGTTCAGATTTAGATACAGCTCCCATATATATTCTCGTTCGATTTAATGTAAACGGTCCCTATATATCTTTCGATTTGTACGAAATTTGGCACAGCGTAATGAATTAGGTCTAGAATAATGTATGTAAAATTTCATGAAAATCGGTTCAAATTTGGATATAACTCCCATATATATTTTCGTCCGATTTTAGGTAAATGGTGCACCAATGTCCCTATATATCCTTCGATTTGCACGAAATTTGGCATAGCGTACTGAATTAAGTCTAGAAATATGTGTTTTTAATTTCGTAAAAATCGGTTCACATTTAGATATAGATCCGATATATATATTTTTGTCCGATTTTAAATAATTGGTGCACCAAAGTCCCTATATGTTTTTATATATAATAAAAAAACTCAAAATGTGGCCGAATGCACAAAACATAAAAAAATAAGTGTAACCTAACATGTGACAAGTTTCGATGAAATCGGTTTACATTTAGATATTTTGCTTTAAATTAATTTACATAATTTTGTCCTAGTGTAAGAAGCAACTCTATATCTGACCAACATTTATAGATTGCAGAAAGGCCTGTTTAATTTCATATTAATGGTCCTTCAAAAATGCGACGTCTGTTAGGCTTCCATTTGTTGAATATACCCAAAGTGGTGAAGGGTATCATATAGTCGGCCCTGTCCGACTTTACTACTTTCCTTACTGGTTTTTATATTAATATTCACCAAAGTTTCAGGGTAGACCCAATATAAACGTAACCCCAAATGTCCGTACTAAAAATTATTAATATAGATCCAAGTCGGTATTTTCGGAATTTTGTATACGATTTTCAACGACTGGACTCCAATTTGGCTGTCATTAGCTGTCAAATCTAAGTATTAAAAATTATCAATATCGATCCCCGTTTTGGTATAGCCCCACAATAATGTATTACCAGAATTTAAACCTTGAACATACCGATCGAGGTCATAACATGAGTTTTCTCCTAGGAGCCCCCATTAGTTTTAGATATTCTGAATTTAGATGTTTGAATGTTGGAGCGTATAACAATTTAGAACTTAACATTGTTTTTACTTATTCTATTTAAAAGTTATTTTAACCCTTTGAACTTCCACAATCTTTGAACAAATTTCTGTTCACAGATTAAATGCAACTATCTTAAATAGGATATGTACAAAATTTGACATCGCTACATCCTTGCATTCGGGTTATGCTGTACATTGTTTTGGAAAAATTAAAGTCCAATATCACGAAAACCAAATGCAAAATCGTCAGAAAAATCATTTCAAATTATTCTCTTATATTCACTTTTACGAGATTCAAAAATAATTCTGATGGCAGAATTCGTACAATTTGTATACGAAGCGATTTAAAAATTTTGGACTGTATACACAAATTAGTACTGTACACAAAATTACCCTCTTCTCCATATTTAAAGCTCAAAACTTTACCAAAATGTTAAATTTTTTTGGTTTTTTGATATGTGTCGTCCATAATCTGGTCTTGACATATGAAATCCAAAGAAAATATATTGACTAACAGCATATTAAATATATGCTCTAAAACATTTTGTTGCCTGTGGGCAACATTGGGCTACAAAGGGTTAAACATTTTAGACACACTTTTAAAACGAAGCCTTATTAACTCTATTCTGAAGATGTTTGTAGGACCAAACTGCCTAAAATTTGGCGTTTCAAAATCATGCATGGTAAAAAAATCCCTGCAGACAATTTTCGGTATTTCCACATAGGTGCAGCCCCTTTTCGGCAGTTTTAAGTTATTACCCATAATTTCCTGCAGAAGAGCTTTAAAGTGGAATTCTGGAATCTTTGAGGGTGAAAAAATTTTGTTTGCTGTCATTTTTTGTTTCTTCAAAATAATAAGTGTATTTACTATATTGAATCTCCAATACAACATCTTACACCCTATTTTCGGGTTTCTGTTACCAAATCGATTCAAATATACTTTAAATACGTGGGTAAATATTAAACCAGTGAGCGGAGCAGTATAGTCGGACGGGGCCGACCATACGATACCCTACACAACTACCACGGAACTCAAATTTTCTGCAGATATTTATTCCGAGTCTGGGCAATATTTCGTGATATTTGCACCCTCTTGCCCGATTAGAGGTAAACAGCTCCTCTTCCTCACTCTGACATATTTTCCGAATATTACGAGTATTCAGTACAGCTATTGTCCAGATTCCCTTCACCGTGGGTTGTGTTGTGATGTTCGGCTTTCATTTGTGGTCTATAGATCGACTCGAAAATAACACAAAAAATTAAGTTTTCGGTCCACTTCATTCCAAAATTATTATCTGATCATCACCGAAAATTATAGGCGTTGTCCTTGACCATAATTGGAACCTCATGGAACTTTTCAAAGCGATCAGCGCTATAGTTCCGCGCTCTAGAGTGATAATGGGTTACTAAATAATATACGAATACGGAGATACCTGTAAATGTTTAGGTGTAACTCCCACATCCGAGCACATACAACAATATAATTGGTATTAATTTAAAGGTCAACCACTCCTCTTGGATATAATATCAACTTCTCGGGTCTTTGTCCTTCAGGGGTAAATATATACGCTATAAAATACAAATTTTGTCATTTTTCACACAAAAGTCAGGGTCCATTTGACCCGCTAAATATTGACCGATCTTTAACAAAACAGGCATGCTTATTCTTTGACCCGATCCCCTTCTCCATGCAAAATTTCACGATGTTCGGGCCATTATTGCGACCTCTGGAGCGACCAGAAAAACCGACAAAAATTTAGTATTTGGTCAATTTCATCCCTTAAATATTAATCGATCTTTCCCAAAAACAATAGGGGTCTTCATTGGCCAGAACCCATCCTACATGCAAAATTCCGTGAAGATTGGTCCATAACTGTGGCCTGTATCGTGTTTACAAATTATAATGGACAGACGGACGGACAGACACACATGTCTAGATCGACTCAGCTAGTCGAGATATGACGATCGGTATACTTAAAGGTGGGTCTAGGACCAATATTTCGCGGCGTTACAAACTTTTGGGGCTACACAAAGCTATAATACCCTGACAACATAGTTGTGTAGGGTATAATAATAATAAGTACCCGAGTATTTACCCAAATATTGGGTAGAAGTTCATTAACTGGCGAACCACTGGGTCTGTGTTTTAATATTTTATTATAAATGCCAAAATTTGTCTTACACAGTATTTATATCAATAGAACTATTGGCATGGAAAATGGGGTCTCTACGTCCAAGTTTTGATGTAGACCCCGTTTATAACGAAACCGTTTATAGCGACATATCAGTTAGAACAACTGTACCCAAAAGTCACTTGGTCGTCCTTATAAACTATTTCGGCTGTATTTCGATGGTCGTAAGCGCATTTTTTGTTCACACAAAAATTGTCAATATAGGTCCATGTTTTGAAATAGCTGTATTTTCTGAATTTTCCAACCGTTCTGACTGTAATTTGTATTCCAATTTATTGTAAATCTGGGTCTTATTGTGACATAGTCCCAATATAAGAACTCGGACCCAATGTGAGCAATTTAATGCTCCTGATCACATTGTCTAACCGAAATGGCTGCACTTTGGCATTCCGAATTGTTGGTAGAAAGTCAATTCGTAGAATATTTATACCCTCAGCCTTATGGGTAATGAGGATGTATACATATTGCTGCAACAAAAATGAGCTCCATCGAAAATTTTTTTTGACTAAATAAGTTTCAGACAATTTTGAGTCGATTTACAAATGTCAGTCCGCCAGGTGGTTACCGATTTCATCCAAACTTTGCACTTCGTAATATTTCTTCTAAACTGTAATCACGTTCGAAGATGAGAGATATTGTCCTCCCCCACAAAGGGTCAACATTTTGCTATAAACTAATTTTATAATATCATGCGAACTGGCTATCTTATTTGAACCAATCGTACCATAACCTAATAGTTTAACCAACCGGTTGGTGGATTGGACTGAACGTTCTACTCCTGCTAGTGCATCCTCCAAAAGGGTTAATATTTTGAAAACATGTAAATATCATATGAAGCGAACGGGATATCCAATTTCATCCAAACTTTGTAATATTTTTACCAAGCCTAGACTAAGTCCAAAAATATAGCACCTTCTTCTGGTACCTCACCACAAAGGGTCAGCATTATGAAAATGTGTTTATCCATCAAGTAAGTGATACAAAATGTGTACGTCGTAATATTTCTTTCAAAATTAAATCACGTTGGAAGATGGGGAATATCAGTCCTCAACTTCTACGTTTAAATTCCCCACAAAGGATCAAAATTTGTTATATAAATTTCATATAAGCTTGACACATCGTAATATTTTTACCAGACCTAGATCAGGCCCGAAGATTATGCCAATCGTTCTGATGCCTCCCTCACAAAGTGTTCTATATTTAGAAAATTTCTAAATCAATAGAAGTGGATATTCGATAAAATCACCTCTTCTGGCACCTCTCACACAATGTATCAACATTTTGAAAATTTTTAAATCAAATATCAGGCGAAAGGAGTACAAGAAAGAGAAAACGCAGATTTCGTGCAAATCCAAAGATATATAGGGCCTTTGGCGCACCATTTACCTAAAATATATATATTTATATATATATACCGATTTTCCCAATCTCAATAGGGTTCGTCCTTGGGCCAAATAAATTAGTTGTGCCAAATTTCATCCAATCACAAATGCGACCACACTGTGGTACAGGGTATTATGTCTTTGTGCATATGTTTGTAACAGGCAAAAGGAAATGAGATAGACACATGGTTCCTTTTGAGAATATGCATAGAATTACTTTCTAAGCCGATTTATGGATGTCCGTCTGTCCATGTATTTTTGTTAACAAAGTACAGGTCGCATTTGTGATCCGATTTGGATGAAATTTGGCACAGTTCACTTATTTGGTCCAAGGACGAACCCTATTGAAATTGGGAAAAATCAGATTGGGAAATTCAGATTTAGATATAGCTCCCATATATATATATATATATATATATTTTCGTCCGATTTTATGTAAATGGTGCACCAAAGTCCCTATATATCCTTCGATTTGCACGAAATTTGGCATAGCATTCTGAATTAAGCATATAACTACTTGTGTTAAATTTCCTGAAAATCGGTTCAGATTTAGATATAGCTCCCATATATATTTTCGTCCGATTTTAGGTAAATAGTGCACCAAAGTCCCTATATATCCATCGATTTGCACGAAATTTGGCATAGCATTCTGAATTAAGCCTAGGACGATGTGTGTTAAATTTCGTGAAAATCGGTTCAGATTTAGATATAGCTCCCATATATATTTTTATCCGATATTAGGTAAATGGTGCACCAAAGTCCCTACATATCCTTCGATTTACACGAAATTTGGAATAGCATTATGAATTAAGCATTTAACGACGTGTGTTAAATTTCGTGAAAATCGGTTCAGATTTAGATATAGCTCCCATATATATTTTCGTCCGATTTTAGGTAAATATCCTTCGATTTACACGAAATTTTGCACTGCGTACTGAATCGAATCTATAACGATGTGTGTTAAATTTCGTGAAAATCGGTTCAGATTTAGATATAGCACCCTTATATATTTTGGTCCGATTTTAGGTAAATAGTGCACCAAAGACCCTATATATCCTCAGATTTGCACGAAATTTGGCATAGCGTATTGAATTAAGTCTAGAAAGATGTGTTTTAAATTTCGTGAAAATCGGTTCAGATTTAGATATAGGTCCCATATATATTTTCGTCCGATTTTATGTAAATGGTGCACCAAAATCCTTATATATCCTTCCATTTGCCCGAAATTTGGATTTATAAGTAAATGAAGAACTCAAAATATGGCCGAATACAAAAACATACTGAAATAAGTGTAACCTAACATGTGACAAGTTTCGATGTTTAGATTTAGATATTTTGCTTTAAATGTATTTAAATAATTTTGTCCCATTGTAAGAAGCAACTCTATATCTGACCAAAATTTAGTATATGTTGCAGAATGACATGTTTAATTTCATGTTAATGGGCCTTCAAAAATGCGACGTCTGTTAGGATTCCATCTGTTGGATATACCCAAAGTGGTGAAGGGAATCATATAGTCGGCCCGTCCGACTTTACTACTTTCCTTACTGGTTTACAATTTAACATTGACAGACAGGACGGACGAACATACTCTCCCGCCTATGTAAACAAACGGCAGATCTAAATTGAGAAAGAATATGTGTGATTTGTTTTCACGAAAACGTATAGGTCTGAGCCACACTGCTCCACTTAAAGGCAGTCATCTTGAATGAGAGGATCGGAAATTGTCACAGATACCTCTGAATTTTTGACAGTTAACATTCTTGTGAATTATGTTATCATGGAGCTCTTTAATCAAACTGTCAAAGGGCATGTCCCTAACCTAGACAGTTTAAAATATGTCAGTATACATTGGTTATCAAAAAAAATAACAGAATATAATTCTTCACTATCATTTGAAATTTCATACATTCATCACATCACGTACTTCAAACATTGATTGAATATGTCTTGTATCATATTTATTTTAAGTTTCGATTTAATGATATTTATTTATATTTCCAGAAATTGTCAAAATCATTGCTAACACTCTGTCTGCACATGACCATCTTCGAAGTCGTAAAAAGCCAATGTTACTCCATCGTAAACATGTGCGCAATGATATCCACATTTCATAGTTTATGTGTCTCCTTCACACAATTTTGTGACAATGCAATCCATGACAGTATGTATTGCAATTCGTCGTTGCCGTCGTCCTCCATGTCCTTTGCAAGAAACAGACATGGCGCCACAATTTTATGGCCTGGTTGAAAGACAAACATAACAGTTGCCAGAAAACAGCAACAACAATTTGTCACACAACAAAACTTTAACATATGATCTGCAAATGGCATAAACAACTGTCACAATGACCCAAACATGAGAAGGTTATATTTATTATACATCTACATATGACCCAAACATGAGACCCAAACATGAGAAGGTTATATTTATTATACATCTACATACATATATTTTAAGTCATAGTCATAGAAGATATCAATTTTTGTTTTGTTTTTTATTCTTTACAGTGAAGTTGAAGGTATAACCTTTTTATACGATCTGAATTCAATCATCGCCAGCTAAACATAGAGGTCTGCAATTGTAACAGTAACACATGTCAGTGGCAAACGGGGTGGGGGTAACATAAAAGACTAGGAACTTAACCCATTGAGCCCCGAATTTTTTCCGTAATCATAGAACAATTTTCTGTTCACAGATTTAATGCATCTATCCTAGATAGGATATGGACAAAATTTGAGATCGCTACATCCTTGCATTCGGTAGATACAGTACATTCTTTCTGAAAAATGGAAGCCCAATATCAAGAAAACCAAATGAAAAACCGACGAAAAAATCATTTTAAATTATTCTCTATATTCATTTTTACAAGAATCAAAAATAATTCTGATGGCAGAATTTGTACATTTCGAATGCGAAGCTATTTAAATAATTTGGACTGTATACACAAATTAGTACTGTACACACATATATACACACGTACACATATTGAAAAGCTCATAACTTCACCAAAAATTTGAATTTTTTTGATTTTTCTTTTGATATGTGTCGTCGATAATCAGGTCTTGACGTATGAAATATAAGCTCTAAAACATTTTGTTGCCTGTGGGCAACATTGGGCCACAAAGGGTTAAGAAGTTGAAGTCATCGATCTAAATCGATGGCTCCGATCTAAGGCAATGTATATAAATTTTTGTGACAAGGCCAATTGTACAGTATCAAGTGAAAAGGACGTTATGTAAGCAATGTTTTCGATAATGGATACCAAGAACTCTAAATTACAACCACTTTGTCAACTTTTCCAAAATGCTCCACAATAGGTTGTCGACTTTTACTTGTAATGTTGTTTGCCAACCCACAATGGGCTATATTATACTGTATCGACGTCTGATGTACAATAAAAACTATATTTTAACCAGTGAGCGGAGCAGTATAGTCGGACGGGGCCGACCATACGATACCCTACACAACCTCCATGAAAATCTAACTTTCTGTGGTTCTATATTCCGAGATTATGCAATATTTCGCGATATTTGCACACTTTTGACTGGCTAGTGGTCAGCAAATGTTACAAATAATCAGTACAGCCCCTCTACATACTTGTCTAGATTCCCTTCACCGTGGGTTGTGTTGTGATGTTCGGCTTTCGTCTCGAAAAATACAAATAATTAAGTTTTCGGTCCACTTCATCCGAAAAATCATTATCTGATCATCACCTAACATTTCAGGCGTTGTCCTTGACCATAACTGGAACCTCATGGAACATTTCAAAGCGATCCGCGCTATATTTCCGCCCTTCAGTGTGGTAATAGGTTATTAAATAATATCTGAATACGTAAGCACCTGTAAATATTTAAGTGTAACTCCCGCATCCGAGTACCTACGACAATATAATTGGTATCAATTAAAAGATCAACCACTCCTCTTGGGACGACGTCCTTCAGTGATAAATATATACGCTATAGAATACACATGTTGTAATTTTTCACACAAAAGTTAGGGTCCATTTGACCCGCTAAATACTGACCGATCTTTATCAAAACAGGCATGCTTATTCTCTGGCCCGATCCGCTTCTCCATGCAAATATTCGCGGTGTTTGGGCCATAATTGCGGCCTCTGGAGCGACCAGAAAAACCGACAAAAATAAAGTTTTGGTCCATTTCATCCCCTAAATATTAACCGACACACATGTCTAGATCGACTCATCTAGTCAAGATATGACGATCGGTATACTTAACGGTGGGTCTAGGACCAATATTTCGCGGCGTTACAAACTCTTGGGGCTGCACAAAGCTATAATACCTTGACAAAATAGTTGTGTAGGGTATAAAAATGTGCCTTAAATCCTCATAATGCCGCAGTTTAGAGGGTAACATTATATGAGACTATATTTAAAGGGGACCAATATTGGTTACCTCTGGTAGGAATATTAGAAAATAAGCTACACATTCAAAATACCGAAAACATGGGAACTATAGCTAAATGTAGACATATATTTCAAGATCCTTCGAAAATACAATTATTACTACACATATGCAGACAGAAATGGAATTCTATACTTTATAGAATATAAGCTGTCTATCTCGATCACAGAATATTCACCTTACTTTGGTGTAGTGCGGTAATATGGGGACAACCCCACAAAGCGATTTAAATAAACTAAATGTTTTAAAATACAAGAGGAGATATATAGATCTAATCCCAAAAGTGGAGGAAAATTTAATAAAATTGGTTATGAAACTCCAAGTCGTACTCTTTAATAGCAGATAAAAAAGTCGGTCATTATATGACTATAACGCTCCGAATTACTGACTGTCGTTCCATCGTCGTTTTTCAATAAGTAAGATTCAATCTCATCTTCGGATTTGTATACCGTTCACCACACTCTGGTACAGGGTATTATATCTTTGTGGATATGTTTGTAACAGGCAGAAGGAAACGATAGACCCATGGTTCCTTTTGAGAATATGCATAGAATAATTTTCTGAGTCGATTTATGAATGTCCGTTCGTTTGTTTATGTTAAATTGTAAACAAAGTACTGGACCCGTTTATTGTCCAAATGAGATGAAATTTGGTACAGACCATTTATTTACCCCAAGGATGAACCCTATTGGTGAAAATCGGTTCAGATTTAGATATAGCTCCCATATATATATATATATATATATATATATATTCGTCCGATTTTTATCTAAGGGACAAATTTAGGTCGATTGGCACGAAATTTTGTTCAACGTACTGAAATTAGAATAGCCTAACGAGAGCCAAGTTTAATTGAAATCGGCTCAGATTTAGATATAGCTCCTATATGTAATTTCGTCCGATTTTTACAAATGATGCGCCAAACAAATCCGTTTAGATTTATATTTTTCACCCAATTTTTAGTAACGTTCTAAAGTTACTATAGCCTAAAATGAGCCTATATTGAGCCTATAATGTTACGTTTTACAAAAATAGGTTCAGATAGAAATATTGCTCCTTTATATATTTTCAACTGAGTTCATGTTAATTATGCATCAAATAATGAACTGGTGTCCAATTGTGATTAAAATTTGAACAGTGCTCTGTGTTAGAGCATAATGAATAGTAATAGACTTTTGTTCTATTGCACAAAAACGACTCTAAATCCCAATAAGAACCCATTGGATAAAATTTCAGCGAATTCGGTTGACCGAATGGACTGATATAGCTCATCTTCGAACTTGACCTGCCTGCAAGCGAAATACAATTCTATGCAACATTTTAGCTTCCATATGTATTTTGAACGGGTGTCTGTTTGAAATTAAATTTTTAACAGTGCGCCGGCGTATGAATTTTGTTATAAATCGGTTTCCATAAATTTTTCCCAGTGTGCCCACATGAAATTAAATTTATCATAGATTGCAGAAAGGCATGAGTAGGTTCTTTCGAGAGAACATTGACATGCAATGGTAAGGATACATATGTAAAAAGTGACGAAGGGTATCATATAGTCTGCCTAAACCGTTCTATTTTGTATGTATTTCGTGTATAACACTTTTCATATTTGATAGTAGTATTATTAATGTAAGATGATTGATAGAAAAAAAATTAAAAAATTATAAAAAGTACCTTCGGCGTAGATTAAGTAGGATACATTCGGCCATATACAGATAGGCAATATTATTTCCTTAAAATGTTTTTGAGTTTGTCTTTAAAAATAATCCTTTAATATGGTTCGAAATTACCATACGTGCTTGTATTGCTAGAAAATATAGCCTTAAAAGTTAAACATTGAGTGGCATATTAAAACAAAGTAGAAACTTTAGAGGATCTGAATTTCAACTAGACTGAAAGCCCTGATAATTACCAGGCTGAAATGCCGAAGCTCACCGCTCATTTGGCAAAGTTGACTTTTTTACAAAACTGTAAATTTTTTTTAGTAATACTAATTTGTTATGCTTTTGGTACAAATTTTTATAATTAAGTATCAGGGGACAATAATAAGACAAGTTTTTATGTTTCTTTAATAAGTACTGAGATATGGAGCTCTAAAAAAGTGTCTGCTGTCTCCCGTACATCATTTTATAATGGACACTTTCTTGCCCGAACAAAGAAACTCATAAATGTTTCAACATAATATAGTAAATATGAAATTTTCAAACATTGCAATATCTTTTGTCTTTATATGTATCTATGTTTGGAACACGTTCTACAAACACTGACACTGTGAAGATGTGATATATATTTTTGTTATATCATGATTGTTTTCATTTGTTTCGTTCTCCACTGGGCTTTTATGACTTTGACTTTGTGGCAATAAATTTCGTTTGCAATTTATATTGGCGCTTGGCGCATTGGTGTAAGACCAGCACGTTTTTCATTGAAACCATTATCCAATTCAATCAATTTAAATAACAATTGGTTTCGGGTTTCCTTTGGTCTCAGTGAGGCTTTTGTAGTGTCTTATAGAATATTGTTTTGAGATTTGAAATGTATATGAATTTTATTAAATAAAAATATACCTCTCATTGATTGATTGTTTTTTTTTGGAAACAAATAGCATAGAAGACCTGGTGGCGTATAATAAATGAATAAATGTTTATTTATTAACCCATATATAATACGCACCAATTTACAGACTAGACAAATATATCACACGAAGTGTAATGATATGAAACTATCCATTAAATTGAGAAGGTGTTTCAACCCAATGTGAAATGAGAACCCAATTGGTAAACCAGTGAGCGGAGCAGTATAGTAGGACGGGGCCGACCATACGATACCCTACACAACTACCACGGAACTCTAACTTTCTGCGGATGTTTATTCCGAGCCTGGGCAATATTTCGTTATATTTGCACCCTCTTGTCCGATTAGAGTTTAACAGCACCTCTTCCTTACACTTACATATTTTCCGAACATTACTTTTCATATTCAGTACAGCCCTTCTAATTAATTGTCCAGATTCCTTTCACCGTGGGTTGTGTTGTGATGTTCGGCCTATTATTGGCATCGACTCAAAAAACACAAAAAAAGTTTTAGGTTTTGGGTCCACTTTATCCCAATATTATAGTCTGATCATCACTGAAAATTATAGGCATTGTCCTGGAACCTCATGCAAAATTTTAAAGCGATCAGCGCTACATTTCCACCCTCTAGTGTGGTAGTGGGTTACTAAATAATATCTGAATACGTAAGCACCTGCACATCTTCAAGTGCAACTCCCACATCCAAGAACATACGACAATATAATTGGAATCAATTTAAAGGTCAAGCACTCCTCTTGGATATACTATAAAATTCTCGGGTCTATGTCCTTCAAATTTTGTATTTTTTCACACAAAAGTCAGGGTCCATTTGACCCACTACATATTGGCCGATATTTATCAAAACAGGGGTTACAAACTCTTGGGCCTGCACAAAGATATAATACCCTGACAACATAGTTGAGTAGGGTATAAAAAGTCGACAATGATAAAGTCGGTAGGTATAATAAATAACTTCATCATAATGATAACCGATACTGGTCTGTCAAAACATAGCACATATGTATGGAATCTAGTTTAGTAGATATTTTTGAAACGAATTCGTGTGCATTTAACTTATTATTTACTTACATTGATATATTTTGAATCTACATGTTGGAGAAAATATCAAAAATTAAGAAGAACGATAACAAAAATCTATTGTATATATATGGACCTACATCTATTTAAAAGCCTTACCTTACCAAATAGAGGCATAAACCTAGTTAATATTTGAGATCCACCGTAGTAATGGCGGAAGATATAAAAATGACGCTTTTATATGGTATTGTCTGTTAGGAGGTTGTTAATCCTCTGAGAAGATGTATTGTGAAGACAAAGACTCTGTGTCATGAAAATACCAAAAATTATGGAAACGACTTTATGTGGGAGCTATGTCAAAAATGGACATATATGAAAAATGATCTGCAAAAAATGGCAAATTACAGTACTTTGGTTGGAATTGCGGCTAACACAATGCATAACCTATAAAGAGGCGGGACCTCTATATACGAATGCAAATTCCAGCCTAAAGGCTTCAATGAAAAAAATATGTAAGGCAATATCGATTTATAACCAGTGAGGAAAGTTCAAAAGTCGGACGGAGCCGACTATATGATACCCTTCACCACTTTGGATACATACAAGAGATGCTAATATATACAATACCCTGTTGATAGAACAGACATACAATCTTTAGAGGACCATTGAAATGGAATGGGGTGAAACTAAATGTGTAAGTTCGATACATTGCTTACGGCAATGTATATGTTCGATACATTGTTTCCCCTTCTACAGCATTACAATTAATCACTTTAATTGGCCGCTCTTCGGAGCCCAATGGGGGAATCTTCTCTGCATATCTTCCAGGAGCCTCATTCGCCTAGTTCGGATTGTAGGGGAGAGTTCGCTCTCTTCTATTATATCTCCTGGAAACCACATTAGTTCGAATGCAGACAGGCGCTTTCCAATGCTGTGGTCGTAGTTGTATGATCACGGCCTTGCTGTAGATTTCTTGCCCATCGCAACTTCACTTGCTTACTCGCTTTCATAGATTAAACACTTGCATTATCGTTCATAGAATTGCTTTCCCGCTCTCGTTGAATAAACATCTCTCGTTCTCGTAGTTAACGCACGCATAAGGTAAAGTATTTTTTTACGAAACCCATTAAGTTTACAATAAAGTTTGAAAATACATTTAACACAAACCTTATTTTATTTTGTTTTTCTCTTTTTTTTTTTTGTCTTTCTCCCCCTCATCGGTATGACGCCAACACTAAATGTGTGATCTACATAGATATTTGAACCAATTAAAAACCCATACACATACCATTATGAAATCTATTGTATGTCAATCGGATTCTTTTGTGTACCATTTGTATATACAAATCTGGACCTAATTGAGCAACCGTGGCATATACCGTTTGGTATGCTGCAGCACAGAGCGCTGTTCCCAATTTTATCTCATGTATATGGAACAGACGTAGGCTCCTCAGTGCACCATTTACCAAAAATCGGACGAAACTATATATGGGAGCTCTATGTAAATCTGAACCGATTTTCACTAGTCGCAAAAGTCGTATACATTAATATCTCAATACGCTGTGCCAAATTTTGTATTAATCGGACGATCCTTGGGAGTTTGGTGCAAACTGAACTGGACCTAATATAGGACGCTGTGCAAAATTTTGTCTCAATCTTAATAATATTGGAAGTTTGGTGCACCATTTACCTAAAATCGGACGAAACTGTATTTGGGTGCTATATCTAAATCTGAACCGATTTCATCCACACTTCGCATACATCAATCAGACCCTAATTCAATACGCTATCCAAAATCTCAATCTGAAAAATATTGGAAGTTTGGTGCACCATCTACATTAAATCGGACGAAAATATATAGGGGAACTATATTTAAATCTGAACCGATTTTCACAAAACTTACCACACATCACTCCTGGGGCAATTTAGTACGCTATGCTAAATTCGTGCAAATTGAAATATGTAGGAACTTTGGTGCAACATTTACATAAAATCGGAAGAAACAATATAGGGGAGCTTTATCTAAATCCGAACCGATTTTCATTCAGATCATTCTGCACTTAATTCAGTACGCTATGCCAAATTTTGTACAAATCGAAAGAATTATAGGGACTTTGGTGCAACATATATATATATATATATATATATAAAAATACAGTAACCTTTGACAACGTATAGGGTAAATACAGCAGTTTTCGGCCGGGCCCCCTCCGAAATTACTGTTTTCTCCAAATAATTTTAGTTTTACAACAGAAAAAATTTAATTCCGTTAGAATTCTAAAAATTTCTAAAAAAATCGGTAATCCTTGACAACGTATAGGGCTAATACAGCAGATTTCGACCTGGGCAAGAGGAATGCAACAAACATTTAGATGAAATGTCAAACCACGTTAAAAGTGTAAAAAAGAGCATAGATCGTGGACATATAAAGATCGCTTAATATTTTTAGTATTTCTATACATACGTGCAAAAGTGTTAGAATTGAGTTGTTATTCGTTTTAATTATACCCGGCCCGGCCCCAGCGTTTCTTGTATCGCATATTCAGATTTAGCAAAAGCTGCTTTTTTTAAACTCGACATCTTATTTTCAAATAAAGGAGGGTGTGGAAAGAGCAACAGCAAAGTTCCAAACTTACTTCTAACGTGTCCTCTTACAAATTGGATGCTTCACCGACGAAAATCGATTTCCAAATATAAATATATTGTTACAAATTTTAATAGCAATACCGGTAACCACAGCTTTAGCTGTCGACTAAAAATATAGCTGAAGAATCAAATACAAATCCCACGCTCTTCTGTCTATGCATAAATCTTAAAAAATTAAAAATGGAAATCCAGTATCCAACACATTATTTTATTGTTTTTTTTTTAATGCAAAACATTTTATATATACGCAATACATTAAGAGTAATGAAGATATATATTTTTCTGACTTTAATGAATATAAAATTTTGTATTTAGTTTTAATACATTTACACGCTTAGTAAATTCCCAATTAAGTAGTTCCCCAAAAAATAAATACAGTTTTGCATAATATTTCTATAAAGATCCATATTTTTTTTTTGGGTATTTGGCAAATTATTCTATTAAAGAGTGTAAAAGTCCAGTTTTCTATTCTGAGTGTCTGTAATTTTGTATTTAATTTTTTCAAATAAATAAAAAATTAATTCAGCCAAAATCCTATATCCTAGTATGTCGATAGAGATTTCTATTTATCTTAATATTTAATTAAAGTTATGAATTCAATTTACTACAATAAATTTCAATATTTTTGTTAATTTATTCAACGCAATTGTTTTCTTTTTCCGATCCAATTATCAGCATAAAATCGTGTGTATCTAGCCGTTGATATTATTCGTCCAATCATTTGATATAAAAACACATCATCGCCAATCTATTGATTCAAATGCAATAACAACAAATATCATTTTTTTTATTTTTTTAAAAGTTTGATATTTCAGTTTGTTGTTTATTCTCCAAACAATTTCTCCATAAAGCTAAAAATTGATTTGAACTGAAATGAATTGAAATAAAAAACAAACAAGAAAACAGCAATGAAGAATAAACAATGGAAGCAACAGTAGCTGTGGTGCTCTCACTCACTCACTGACTCACTTCTATGTTCACTTATCGTTTGGGTCCAGTTAACATTGATTGGCCAAAAGCCAATTTCAATAAAATGTGCATTTTGTGAATTTTGTTTGCATAAAAAGAAAACTACTGGTATTGGGTTGGAATGGTTTGATAGAAAAATTTCCAGATGTGTAATGAAAATTTGAAAAAATTGAAAGTAAAAATGTTAAGAAATCTGGTCGGGTTGAACGTTGTATGAATGCTCCAGGTACCTATTCAAAAAGACTTAAATCTATCCGGACATTTAAATAGTAAATTACAGTCATACGGTTTGTCTAAGACCTTCAGGATACCCAAAATGCAGCGGGACATATATATGACAAAACAATGATATATTTTGCATTTTTATACCCTCCACCCATATTATGGGGAGTATATTAATTTTATTTTTCGTCTGTAACTCATCGAAATAATCATTTCCGACCCTATAAAGTACATATATTCTTGATCAGCGTAAAATCCTAAGGCGATTTAAGCATGTCCGTCTGTTGTAATCACTCTAGCGTCTAAACGAATGGAGATAGATCGCCTAAATTTTGCACAGAGTCGTCATTTGTCTGCAGGCAGGTCATGTTCGATGATGGGCTGTATCGGTCCACGTTTAGGTATAGCTCCCATATAAGGGTACCTCCAATTTTCGGTCTTTGAGGGTTCTTGAGCGCGTTTTTCAACCAAATTTCAATATGTTGCATAGAGTCGTCTTTTGTCTGCAGGCAGGTCAAGTTCGATGATGGGATGTATGGGTCCATGTTTAGGCATAGCGCCCATATAAGGGTACCCCCAATTTTCGGTAGTTTGGGGTTGTTGAACGCGTTTTCAACCAAATTCGGTACATTGAGTTCTTATTGGGTACCAAATTTTCCCACTAAAAATTATAAATATAGGCCCACTTTTTCCGTTAGTTTTTAGTTTTGACCGGATTTGTTCATCGATTTGGCAGTAATTTTGTATTTTGAGTTTTTAATAGGTAACAAATCTCTCTACAAAAAATTATATATAGGTCCCTTTTTTTGGGTAGTACCATATAAGGGTCCCCTCCAATTTTCGGTATTTTGGGGTTCTTGAGCGCGGTTTTAAACCGAATTAGCTGTAATTTTCGCTACCAAAAATTATTAATAATCGCCACCTTTTAGAGGTAGTTCGTGATTTGTTCCGGTTTTTTGGGTTACCTCCATATAGCCGTATTCCACCATAGTATGGTGGATATGCTTTACTCGAAATTGTCCATTTATACCCTATATAGTATGGAATTGTAAGATGATTTATTCGATTTATCCATCTGTTGTAATCATTCTAGTAGGACAGGTTCGAGAATGACTATATCGGCCCGCTTTTGGGCATAGTCCCTATGTAAAACCAATCGGCTTAAGTGTTGGTCTTTGGTGCACTATTTGCCTAAAATCAGCCGAAACTATATGAGAGCTATATCTAAATCTGAACCGATTTTCCCAATTATACCCTACACAACTATGTTGCCAGGGTATTATAGCTTTGTGCAGCCCCAAGAGTTTGTAACGCCGCGAAATAATGGTCCTAGACCCACCTTTAAGTATACCGATCGTCATATCTCGACTAGATCTAGACATGTGTGTCCGTTCGTCCGTCTGTCCGTTATAATTTGTAAACACGATACAGGCCACAATTATAGACCAATCTTCACGAAATTTTGTATGTAGGATGGGTTCTGGCCAATGAAGGCCAATTTTGGTAAAGATCGGTTAATATTTAGGGAAAATGGACCAAATACTTAAATTTTGTCCGTTTTTCTGGTCGCTCCAGAGGCCGCAATTATGGTCCGAACATCGCGAAATTTTACATGGATAATTGGATCGGGCCAAAGATTAAGCATGCCTGTTTTGATAAGGATTGGTCAATGTTTAGCGGGTCATTTGTGTGAAAAATTACAAAATTTGTATTCTATGGCGTATATATTTACTCCTGAAGGACATAGGACCGAAAAATTGATAGTATATCAAAGAGGAGTGTTTGACATTTAAATTGATACCAATTATATGGTCGTATGTATTCAGATGTGGGAGGAAATATTTCGGTGATGATCAGATAATAATTTTGGGATGAGGTGGACCGAAAACTTATTTTTGTGTTTTTTCGAGTCGATCTATAGGCCACGATTACCCACTGTGAAGGGTATATGGACAAATAATTAGAAGTAATATTAGGAAAATATGTAAATGTAAGGAAGAGGTGCTGTCGACCTGTAATCGGGCAAGAGGGTGAACCTATTACGAAATATGGCCCAGGCTCGGAATAAAAATCCGAAGAAAGTTAGAGTTCCGTGGTAGTTGGGTAGGGTATCGTATGATCGGCCCCGTCCGACTATACTGTTCCGCTCACTGGTTTTCAATTGGGTTCGTCCTAAGGCAAAATAAATGAGCTGTGCCAAATTTATACAATTTGGATTATAAATGCGACCTGTACTTTAGTTACAATTAAACATTGGCAGACAGACGGACGGACATGCAAAAATCGACTCAGAAAGTGATTATATGCATACTCTCAAGAGGAAACATGTGTCTATCTCGTTTCCTTGAGCTATATCGGTCCTTAATTAGACATAACATTCATATTATAAAAACGACAAATATTCGCTAATTCCTACACAATGTTGTCAATATTGATCCCCCTTTAGGTATGCCTCAAATAACTTTGTCCTCTAAATTGCAGTATTTTGAAGATTTTATACAAATGTTTCACCCAACCATGCATACATAATATAGGTCCAAATTTAAGGGTTTTGAGTTTTTAGGAAAAACCCCCCTTAAAATTGCTAAAATTTGTATTTGGTCTACATTATGATTTGCAACAATCGATTGGTAGAATTGTCGTTATAGGTCCACTTTTCACGTAAGTATTCCTATGGTGGAGGGTATCGGCCCGGCCGATACTTGTTTGTTTGTACTCAAAAATAACAAAGTACGGAACGCCAGTATATGTGGGCTATGTCAAAACCTAGAACTATACTGAAAATTTTCTGTGAAGGAATCAATTATCCACCAAGAGCTCGAAATGCCAAGACCATCAAATATCTAAACCGGTGCAAAACCTTTTATGGGGTCTGTATCATAAAGTGGACATATATCTAAAATTTACATAGCGTATTTGGACACCCTAATATCCCATGTCATTGTGTTTTTTTTTTTTTATTCCCAAAAAAAAGATAGAAAACATTGAAGAAATTTATATGTACAAATATTTGTTTTACATTATTCCTATATATCGTTGCGCTTTAGAATATATTTACATTATTTTTAGTTTTTTCTTTCATTTTTCATTATTTGCTGCCACCCGCCGCAGTTCATGATGCAATGGAATGATGGTGGAGGATGCAATGATTACGAAGCTTGTTTGATATTTGATAGTTGTGTGTGACTGCATCTTTTGTGAGACTATCCTTGAGTGACAATGACCTACATATTTTGAATTTCGGAATAAGTGAATATGAGAAGAAGAATAAGAAGAGGATAACCACAAAAGATAATCGAAAAGAAAACAATTTAAGAAAAATTATATGTATCCCCTCTAAGGAGATGTCAGTATGCCCAGAATACATACATGCTTCTATGCGTAGGGATTAGGTATGCAATTTGTAAGATACAGTATTTTAATATGTGGATCTATGGACTGAAGTAGTTATATTATTGGCCACTATTGATAAGTTTTTTTGGCAGTAAGATTTGGCGCACAAATTGAGTTCAATGTAACAAATTAAATCTTGGTCGATGAAAACCGTGTTTTAAATCGCCAAGATAGCCATATTTGAATAGTACAATTACATGGGGCCATACCAAAAAGGTGTGCTAATATTAATAATTTTTGACAGAGATATAGCCAGCCAAATACAGCCAATTCGGTAGGAAAACGTGTTCATGATCCTTAAAATACCGTAAATATGGGTGTACCTTATATATGATCTATACCTAAACGTGAACCGCAATATCCCACCATCGAACTTCCCACTGACTGCATCAGCTCTTTAAAAAATGTCAGCACCCTATTATCATTTTTTTCGGACGATATCGTGATTCTAACAGACGGACGGATGTGGTTAGGTCGTCCTACCCTGACTCTTTTCCCTGATCAAGAATATGCATATTTTATAGGATCGTTTGGATCAAATCGAATTGACTTGATGTTGGATTAACAACTATTCAAAGTTTGTACACTACGCGGGGGAAGAGTTGACCGATGAGTCCCATTTTTAAACGCTTCGCCATTTGTTTGTAACATGCAAAATGAAACGAGATATAATCATTTTCTAAGTCGATTTTTGCATGTCCGTCCGTCTGTCCATATTAAATTGTAAACAAAGTACAGGTCGCATTTATGATCCGAATTTGATGAAAATTGGCACAGCTCATTTATTTCGCCCAAGGACGAAACCTATTGAAATTGGGAAAAATAGGTTCCCCCATTTTTTCCCCCTAATCGTCCGATTTTCAGTAAATTCTGTACTAAAATCCCAAAATATGGCCGATTGACACAAAAATGTTCACAACGTACAGAAGTAAGAGCAGTCTAACGTGTCCTAACGTGATATAGCTCCCATATATAGTTTTATCCGATTTTCAGTTAATGTTGCACCACAGACCCAAAGATAGGCCGATGGCCACAACATTTTTCGCAACGTACTGAAGTACGTATAGGCTAACGTGTGTCCAGTTTTTTTTTTTAATCGTTTCGTCCGATTTTCAGTTTTTGGTGCACAAAAGACCCACTCACCCAAATCGGTTCAGATTTAGATATAGCTCCCATATAGTTTCATCCGATTTTCTTCTACAGGAAGAAGAAGACCTGCAGCTCTTCTAAAAGAAGAAGACCTGCAGCTCTTTTAAAGGAAGAAGAAGACCTGCAGCTCTTCTAAAGGAAGAAGAAGACCTGCAGCTCTTCTAAAGGAAGAAAAAGACCTGCAGCTCTTCTAAAGGAAAAAGAAGACCTGCAGCTCTTCTAAAGGAAGAAGAAGAAGACCTGTAGCTCTTCTCAACCTTGATTCGCATTCACATGCTACGAAATTGTACCAAATGTAGTACATTTTAATACTTTCGGATGCTTATAATTCGAATTTCAAAAAAGAAAACATTTATTCTACACTCCATAAGTGACTATGGTTCCAAATTTAAGAGTTCTATCTCCATCGGTTCGCCGGTGAACTTTAGTACTATTGGTGACGTTTTAGTACGGTTTTCCAAAACCCAGCCTTATCTGTCACCTTCGGATTAAGAGTGACCCTCATCCCAAATGTCAAGATTCTAGCTTCAGCCGTTTCGGGCGGCCGTTGATGAGTCGTTAAGTCAATGAATCTGACTTTTATTAGTATATCTCTGCAATCCCAACCTTCATTGGTATTCACCATTCCCACACCCCGCATACATACATTATGCAAATCCAAATATTACCCTCAAATATTCACGAAAAAATAAACTATAAAAATGGCAATGTGTGAAACAAATAATCAAGATTCATCATGATCAAATTGTAAAGTGCTTCGCTTGTACTAGTTGCTATTGCCATCTGCTGTAAAAGCGCCAGCAAAAACAGCTTAATTTTATTTTCCAATGCAATTTTTGGAAGAATTTGGAACGATGCACTGAATTTCCATTTAATATTAAAGTGGTTTCTGTTTCATCTGCTGTTTAAGGTTTATTTAAAGACATCTTAATTGCTGGGGGTTTTCATTTTCATTGCTTTCAATGATAGCCACAAATGTTACGAATTTTGTACAGTGGGGCTTACAAATTTGCATTTATTTAAGAAAGATCATTGCTTTAGATGACACTTGTCTTGCGATCTCAATGACTTATCCTAGAAAGGCAGCTACCTGTTCTTGTCAAATATTATGAGAATTAAAATTATTCTGACTTTCAATATCCTACTTCTATCCAAATGCACTGTAAAAAAATATAGCGGAAGTATGCATGCATTCCGCTGCTGTCTGTGATGAAAGTTAACATATGCATATGTAAGTGAGTAAATATTTGTGTGTGTGTCTGTGTTCGTGAAAGAGTTTTGAATAAGAAATCATTCTTCAAAATTACATTTATTCATGGATTACTTTCGGTTACACATAAGATGTATGAATGCAAATTTCATTTGGAGGATAGAGCGAGGGAAGCCATACTTCAGACTGCAAAAGTAAAATATTATTTTGTGTATATTAGGGTGCAGTTGATGAGATTGTCATATTTATCATTCTATTTTATAAAAATAACGTAACTATATTGTGAGGGTATTAGAAGCCTGTGCGACCCCAAGAGTTGCATAACGATGAAACAAAATCATAACTATCAAAATCGATCTACATATGTGCGTCCGTCCGTCTGTCGATTTTGTAATTAAAGTACAGGTCAGAGTTACGGAAAAAATGTACATGGAGTTTCGGTTCTGATCGGTTCCAATTTCCAAAGTCTTTTGTGTGAACAATTCAAAAATTTAAAATCATTGGTGTATATGTTTGCAATGGGTGGACATAGTCCGGCCAATAACCAGGTTCATTTGTACCTTTTATATAAATCTGCTGTACAATTTTCAATATTGGCGATATTTGCATCAAAATTAAAGGAATCATTCCTGAGGAATTTTTATTCACAATCGAAAACATAGAAATATTTCCCATAGAGCGACTTCACAACTATATTGTTAGGGTATATTGTTAGGGTATTATAGCTTTGTGTGACCTCAAAGCGAAATATTGATCGTCTAGCAGAGTCGATGTAGACCCGTTGTCGTCTGTTCATTATAATTAGTAAACTCAGTACAGGTCAATCGTCACGAAACTTTGCATATTGGTTCTGCGCTATCCAAAATTAATATTCACACAAAATCCAATATATACATGTTAATCTAAGGTTCGATTTAGTCACTTGGTAAATCATTTTGATGAAATCGGATAAAGATATATGTGGAAGCATCTAAACCCGAAATCTCTTCAATCCCATACGATATGCAATATTTCATGTAAAGCGTACAGACATAGGCTCCTCCATTTTCAACATTTGCATTAAATCGGAGTAAAATATATAAGGGAGCTATATCTACATCTGAACCGATTTTAACAACAAAATATAGTGCAAATAGAACAGGATCTATAATGCACCATTTACATAAAATGGGACTAAAGTATAATTCTGGGATATATTTAAAATCAGAACCGATTTCAAACTTAACCAAAACATTCCAGACAATATTCCATACCCGTTGCTAAATTTCGTGAATGTAGAACAAACATAGACTCCTCGGTGCGTTATTTACAAAAAATGTGACGAAAATATGTATGGGAGCTATATCTAAAGCTGAACCTATTACAACAAAACTTCACGGATGTAAACCTGTAGTAACTTCAATACGGTATGCAACATTTTATCTCAATAGGAAAACATTGACAATTTACATAAAATCGGACTAAACTATATCTAACTCTGAACCGATTCCAACAAAACTCCCCATACATCTGTCTGGACATAATTCAGTAAGCTGTGCCAAATTTTGTCTTAATCGGATAAAAGTATGTATGGGAGCTATATCTAAATCTGAACAGATCTTAGACAAAAATTGACACTATAGGTTCAACAACTTAGTGTGACAGATGTTGAATTAAATTTATTCTTAAATCGATTCTGATTTGAATAGTCGGACCGACCATACGATACCCTACACAACTACCACGGAGTTCTAACTTTCTGCGGATGTTTACTCCGTGCCTGGGTAATATTTCGTGATATTTGCACCCTCTTGCCCGATTAGAGGTCAACAGCACTTCTTCCTTACACTGACATATTTTCCGAATATTACTAATATTCAGTACAGCCCTTCTAATTACTTATGCCGATTCCCTTCACTGTGGGTTGTATTTATGTTCGGCTTATAATTGTGGCCTATAAATCGACTCGTAAAGGGTTTGTCCTTGACCATAACTGAAACCTGATGAAACATTTCAAGCCGATCCGCGCTATTTTTCTGCTCTCTAGTGTGGTAATGGGTTACTAAATAATACGTAAGCACCTGTAAATATTTAAGTGTAACTCCCACATCCGAGTACATACGACAATATTATTGTTATCAATTTAAAGGTCAGCCACTCCTCTTGGATATACTATCAACTTCTCGGGTATAAGTCCTTCAGGAGTAAATATATACGCTATAGAATACAAATTTTGTCAATTTTCACACAAAAGTCAGGTTCCATTTGACCCGCTATATATTGACCGATCTTTATCAAAACAGGCATGCTTATTCTTTGGCCCGTTCCCTTTCTCCATGTAAAATGTTTGGACCATAATTGCGGCCTCTGGAACGATCAGAAAAACCGACAAAAATATGTATTTGGTCCATATCATCCCCTAAATATAGGGAACTTCATTGGTCAGAACCCATCCTACATGCAAAATTTCGTGAAGATGGGCCCATAACTGTGGCCTGTATCGTGTTTACAAATTATAATGGACAGACGGACGGACAGACACACATGTCTAGATCGACTCAGTTAGTCGAAATATGACGATCGGTTTACTTAAAGGTGGGTCTATTTCGCGGCGTTACAAACTCTTGGGGCTGCACAAAGCTATAATACCCTGACAACATAGTTGTGTAGGGTATAAATATATCTAAAGCAAAGTGTTTTAGGGTGTCAAGTATTCGTTCCCACACGATTTGGGTCCTTTCATTACTTATTTTTGAATAGACCATTTGATTGATTGATGGCGAATTTCATGAAGTATATTATTTCCGTTGATACAAATATTTTTCTAAGGACACCCCATACGCAATCACAATATACTCGTATGTCAAAAAAATACATAGCAATTGTGTTCGGTACAAGTGTTTTTGCATTTTTTTCCATTTTTTGGCAGACAAATGTACAAATGATCTTCGTTTAAATGTCATCATTTATTATGGTTCCCCACTTTCAATATGCAAAGAGGTTGCAATAAATTTTAAAAAGAAAATAAGTAAAATGTACAGGTTGACCTTTGGTGAAGGCCAAGTGGATATTTTGAAACAAGAAGGGGAAAGAAAAAAATTCAAGGTAAAACACTTGTAAAATTCTAAGATAAATTGCAGCTCGCAAAAAAGAAACTAGATGGATAAATTTTTTGTGTGTGTATATGTGTGTTTATTGGTATGTTCCAGTACTGCAATAATCTACTAATTTTTACTACGATAACGAATTTTCCTTTATGATATCGAAGAAAATAGTAAAATCTTGTAGTTGCAGTACGGTAACAGATCATATTTTTTTTTTAGAATCTATTACATACATCTAAATTTAAAAATAAATTTTACTATATATATATATATGGTGTATGAAATGGGAACACTCATATTGAATATATTTTAGAATTTCGTTTACATTACCACGGACTATTAGTTTCCATATAGCCTAATGAAGGATTTTAGTAACATACGATACCTGTGAAAACCGGAAATACATACTCACATAGCTAAAATGTCCTCTAAGCACAAGTTAATATCCAACCTAACGGTCCATTTTAGAACATAATTAAAATAGTTTTCAATACCAAACATCAAACTTTCAAAACAAAACTCATAACAGTTTCATTGACGTTGACTGTTGGAGTTTTGGGCCACACGATTCCATCAAAATAGAAATCTAGTTTTAATGAATAAACTTTTTATTCCAGCAGATTTATTTCAGCACTGTTGGGGATTGATTGCCGTCTGGTGGTGGCGATGATGATGAGGATGCTCATGAGTGACAAACAACAACTACTTGAATTCAACATAACGAGTTGACAAGCCATCTAAACTAACACAGAACAGGACAACACTAGCAACACTACAGGACACTTACATTTTGAAATCAGTATCACATTAAGTACATACATATAAAATTCCATTTTTTCCAAAAATTTTGTTTAGTTTTGGTTTTTTGTTTCTTTTCTTCTTCCTCTCCAAAAGATGTAAGTGTCGAATCTGGATTTCCTGGCTTCTTTTCGTTTTTCTTCCGCTAAAACTCAAGAAAATGTGAAAACTTTTGCCAAAAGCGGAGCGAAATCTTTGGTTCGTTCCTATCTTTGGTTACGAATTAATAACATTAAGGAATATGAAGAAATACATAAAAAATACATCTATAAGAAGTCTAACTTTTCTTATATACCTTTCAGACGACCTGAAGGTCTCTTTTTAGAAGATGAAAAGGTATTCTTATAAAAAAAAAAACTAGAATATCCTCCCATTGAAGACGAGAAGATCTTCTTGGAAGGTCTCCTTATAGAAAACCAGAAGGCCTTTTAATTGAAGACTAAAAGGTCTTCTTTTAGAAGTCCAGAAGATATTTTTATTGAAGGCCTTCTTATAGAAGACCCTTAGATCTTCTTACAGAAGACCAGAAAGTCTACCTGTGGAAGTCCAGAAGGTCAACCTATAGAATAAGACCCGTAGAACTTCTTATAGAAGACCCGTAGAAATTTTTATAGAAGACCAGATCATCTTCTTATAGAAGAAAAGAAGACCGGAAGGCCTTCTTATAGAATACCAGAAGGTCATCATCTAATAGAAGACAAGAAGATGTTCTTATAGAAGACCAAAAGATCTTCTAATAGAAAACCAGTGGGGCTAACCATAGAAAACCATAAGGTATACCTATAGAAGATCATAATGTTTTCTTATAGAATAGCCGTAGATCTTCTTATAGAAGACCAGAAGGTCTCCCGATAGAAGACCAGAAGGTCTTCTGATAGAAGACCAGACCAATTTCTTATAGAAGAAAAGATGAAGACCAGAACGTCGTTTTATAAAATACCAGACAAGAAGAAGACCAGAAGTTCTACCTATAGAAGAACAGAATGTCTTCTTATAGAATACCCGTAGTTCTTCTTAAAGAAGACCAGAAGGCCTTCTTATAAATGAAAAGAAGAAGACCAGAAGGTATTCTTCTAAAATACCAGATGGTTTTCTAATAGAAGACAAGGTCTTCTAAGAGAAGGCAAGAAGGGTTTCTTATAGGAGACCAGAAGATCTTCTTATAGAGGACAAGAATGTCTTTTTATAGAAGATGAGAAGGTCTTCTTATGGAAGACGAGATTTTTGTAGAATAACAGAATAGGTCTTCTTATAGACGATGTACTTGATCTACTATAGAAGGACTTATTTGTCCTCCATAAGAAGGTTTCCTCTATGAAGACCTTTCATTGGTCTTCTATAAAAAGACAAATTGGTCTTCTATAAGAAGACCCATTGGTCATCTATAAGAAGACCCATTGATCTTCTATGAGTATATAAGACATAAGACATTGGTCATTTATAAGAAGAAGCATAGAGCAAGTATATAAGTACATCTACTTTAAGAACACCTTCTGTCTATCTATAAGAAAAACTTCTGGTCATCTAAAATAAGGCCTTCTAGTCTTCTATAAGAAGACCCATTGGTCTTCTATGAGTCTTTAAAACATAAGACATTGATCGTCCATAAGAAGGCCTTCTGGTCTATATAATAAGACGTATTGGACTTAAATAAGAAGATCAATTGAATATTAGGAAGTATTTTTGCTAAGAAAACTGGGCGTTGATTTTCTATAGGTTGACTATTTCCTATTTCTTCTTTCAGAGATATTATCCTTTAGTCCTTTTTATGTGTCCATTTAAATTTATTCTAAAGCCTCTATTTGTTAGTTGTAAATAAAATCCTACACCGAAATAATCAAATTTATCCTTCACTATTTCGAGTTCCATTAGTCCATCAATTTTACTATTTTTATTTTACAAAACATTATTAAAATTCAATCAAACACTTCCGCTGACACATTCTCTTCGTGATTGGATGATGTAAACTTTAACTAAACCCAAAAAATAAAAAACTAACCCAATACCATAACAAAATTTATATCCCCTCTATCTGTCTGTGTGTGTGTAACCATTAATCCAACCCAACATTCAGACCACACAAATATGCATGCTGCTGGACTTTTAGCCAAATGCAAGTGAATTCGAACCGACGAACGACTGACTAACTGAACCAAGGAACGATTGCTCGAACGTGTGCAAAAATATAAACGTTTTTCAAAATTCAAAGCACGTCAACATGATAAAAATTTATTTTATTCGCATTGCAACAACAACAGCCACAGCAGAAGCAACAAAATTTGTCAAATGACTAGGCACCCTCTACTCTACTCCATTGCACTCCTGTGAAACCGAAAATAAAATAGAAATAAATTACTTTGAAATTTATGTGGCATGCCGTAGCAACCGAATTGTTTGTGGTACAGAGTAGCAAGAGGATATCAGTGCTATAGCTGAGATTTAAAGAAATGCGTGCACATGATGCACCACGTAAAATTGCAATGATAAATGAGAATTTGTTTTATATATCGGTATCTGTAAGCTTACGACTGGTAGTTCTTTTGAACAAATTTGAATATTTAGCATTATTTATCTCGGTGGTATAAAACTCTTATATTCGATTCGACTGGAGTTCCATGATAGAGCAAGTATTGTAAGTGAAGCACGTGGAGTCACTCCTGGCATTTTTGGAAAATTTCTCCAACAATATGTGATATTTCGTTAAGTTCGACCGGGCCGAACTTTTTATACCCTCCTCTTTTGTTCTTATGTGTATATCAGCATCCCAAAACCAGGTTTACGAAATTAGAGCTACTTCGAATAATGGTGTTGTAGTCCACGGTTCAACCCTTCTAAAGTTATTCAAAATCATTAACTGCCTTAATAATATACTCCTTATTTCTACAGATAATAGCCCTGGCCCCCTTTTTCCACAAAACACAGGCAACTTACTCGATTAGTTCCTTTGTTTTTGTGCCTTCCCCTGTAAGGTTATTTTGCCTTAGTTCTTGGATTATTGTTCGCCGCCAGGTGTTTCTTGGTCGACCTCGATTTCTTTATCCTTGTCATTCTGGTTATGATGTGGGGTATAGCAGAATCGACTTTATACATGCTTCGAATATTTATACCCTACACAACTATGTTGTCAGGGTATTATAGCTTTGTGCAGCCACAAAAGTTTGTAACGCCGCGAAATATTGATCCTAGACCCACCTTTAAGTATACCGATCGTCATATCTCGACTAGCTGAGTCGATCTAGACATGTGTGTCCGTCCGTCTGTCCATTATAATTTGTAAACACGATACAGGCCACAGTTATGGACCAATCTTTGCACGTAGGATGGGTTCTGGCCAATGAAGACCCCTATTATTTTTGGGAAAGATCGGTTAATATTTAGGGGATGAAATGCCAAAGAATAAGCATGCCTGTTTTGATAAAGATCGGTCAATATTTAGCGGGTCAAATGGACCCTGACTTTTGTGTGAAAAATGACAAAATTTGTATTCTATAGCGTATATATTTACCCCTGAAGGACATAGACCCTAGAAGTTGATATTATATCCAAGAGGAGTGGTTGACCTTTAAATTAATACCAATTATATTGTTGTATGTTCCCGGATGTGGGAGTTACACCTAAATATTTACTGGTATCTCCGTATTCGTATATTATTTAATAACCCATTATCACTCTAGAGAGCGGAACTATAGCGCTGATCGCTTAGAAATGTTCCATGAGGTTCCAGTTATGGTCAATGACAACGCCTATAATTTTCGGTGATGATCAGATAATAATTTTGGAATGAAGTGGACCGAAAACTTAATTTTTTGTGTTATTTTCGAGTCGATCTATAGACCACAAATGACAGCCGAACATTACAATACAACCCACGGTGAAAGAAAATCTGGACAATATCTGTACTGAATACTCGTTATATTCGGAAAATATGTCAGAGTGAGGAAGAGGTGCTGCTTATCTCTAATCGGGCAAGAGGGTGCAAATATCACTAAATATTGCCCAGGCTCGGAATAAACATCCGCAAAAAATTTGAGTTCCGTGGTAGTGTAGGGTATCGTATGGTCGGCCCCGTCCGACTATAGTTCCGTGGTAGTTGTGTAGGGTATCGTATGGTCGGCCCCGTCCGACTATACTGCTCCGCTCACTGGTTTAACCTTGGTTTTCCTGGATATATGATAGCTTCTCCAAACACCTTGCAGTCGGCCGTATGCTCTTGTTAGCCTTTAATTACACCTATTTCAGTATTCGATATTAATCTCAAGTCCAACATTGCGTGCCAGTATCTCCAGATCTTCTACTTTTGATTGCATGTTGGATATCTTATGAGGAGAGGCAGATATCATCCGCATAATCTAAGACTTCAAGCTGTCGTGAGAGATTCCATGTTATGCCTATTCCCTGAGAGCGGACTTTATTCATTATTTCATCCAGCACAATCGTGAACATTAGGGGTGACAGAGGGCATCCTTTTTTTACTCCACGTTGGTGCGAAAAGTTTGTCTTATATTTCCGTTGTGAAGATCTGAGAGTTCTGCATCTTCGTACATCGCTCTTATAATTGAGATTATTTTCTGTGGTACTCTTTTTGGTTAATGTCTGTCATATTACAGTTCGTCTGATTGTATCGAAAGCTTTCTTTAGACCGACGAACAGTAGGTATAGAAACCCACTGTATTTCTTGACCACTACCGCAACAGCTTTTAGAACAGACCCTGAAGATATATGTGAAAAACATGTCAATAGGTCGGGCTATCGTGTTATTCGCGGCAGCCTTCCCACTGTCCTTTGTGACCACTACCAAAACAATCTTTGGATTAGACCTTAAATGTGGCGACCTCCGTGGCAGCCACCCCACCAGCAAAAACAGCCTTTAAAAAAGAACCTGAAGGTATATGTAAAGACAATATGTCCGATTTTCGTCTACCCAATCACAGTCCTTCCACTACTCCTCTTGTCTACTGCCGTAACATGCGATACCGAAGGCAGATCTGTTTTGGTCAACAACCGATAATTGTTGTTCCTCCGTCTATCTCGTCCTCTTTATAGCCAAAGGCGTTGAGGAGGATTTTATCTTAGTCGGTACAATTTCCGCTTGAGTCACCGATGTTTTCACTGACACAACTCCTGGCATCGGTCTGGTATTTGCCCCATGCTTTGATGGTATACAGTGCGTATCCTTTACCTTAGACTTGGTAGAGGTGCCGGCAGAGTTAGCAAATGTACGTAAAGTAGGAATCCGATTGACCGAATGTTCCCTAGAGATCTGAATATTGTAGACTATCTGGTATTTCCTTATTGCCTTTAGGTGTTTCAGGATGAAGGTGATTTTTTCCGGATCATGAAACACCTGAAATCGACGCACAACTATCCTTTTCCGAAGAGCCCACATCATCAACGGACATACTCGATGTTGACTAATGGATATAGTGCTGGTGACTTTTACGTCGGCATACTCCAATTCCTCCGTTGTTGAGGTGTAGTTCCATATGTCGGCTGGGTTGATCTCTCTACTTAGATGAAAACTGTCGTATACCACAATGAGGCTAAAAAGATATTCACTCTTTCGGGCTAGGTTGTCGTGTATGTTATTTAAGACCGACGTAAAGTCGTCAACTTCCGCAGTTGGCGTCCTTAGTGACATGGACGAAATTACATATTTATAGAAGAGTTCATGTGAGACTGAGGGTGCCTAGGAGCTACACAATCATCAGTCAAAAATTGTGTGGAATACCCGAGGTTGACCATGGCAAAGACTTAGTGACTAAACCTAATACTATTCGAGGTGTTTAGGTACCAACAAGGTTCCGTTGAAATACAATAGTCAAACTCAAAGCCGTGGAAAACGTCGTTAAGTTCGGCCGGGTCGAAATTTTCATTATAAACGGTTTACATTCACATTTTTCTTGTGAAATTAACATCCAAACATTTATCTCCAAATATTGCATTTTTCTTTAAATACCAACACCTATGTACCCAACAACATTCATGGCCATATCCAATTGCCCATAAAAGTATTTCCTCATTAATATTCACTGCATCAAAAGTGTGAAAACCCGAACGTTTTTCAGATTATCCAACATCATTAGCAACTGTCTATCATAATTTTCATGCCCGTCTGTGGCGATGTGTGTATGCGGTGAGCATTATTTCCCATTTGATAAATGTTGTTAATAAGGACCATGACCTCAATTGAATTTAACACAAATAATAAAAAAATCGAACTTTAGTTTGAATTTGTAAATGTCGAAATGTTGATGTGCACAAAAAGACCGTTTAACACATAAAGTCAAAACGCCAATAAATGGAGACAAACATACAGGGATATGAATGCAGTTAAATTTATTCCACAAGAGACACAAATTACATATTTCATATCTCACCCCGTTAATTGCCAATAAAAATCAACATTTTTCCTATTTAGTTATGGTTGTATTGAAATAATGTCGACAATGACAGTGAATTGCAATGTTGATGTATCAAATTGTTGAAGCTATCAAATTAAAATTTAGATAGGATCAATTAGCAATTAGGATCAATGTACAGCTGCAATATTTACTAAATTTAATTTTAAAATTAGGTAAACCCTGGTATTTTTATATGCTCGCATTAACACTACAAAAAAGTGGGAAATATCCATGTTGTAGTAGTTGTATAGTAGTTATGAAATAATTCACAGTTTTCTGTACTGGTGGTAATTTTTGATTTCTTGAAACAAAAATTTTTCGCAAAGTAACAACAACTCAAAAATTATAATGTCAATACTTTTTATCAATTTTACACAATCGATCACCTCCATCTGTTACCTCCTCCACAATATGGTATGTTTTAAACAAAATAGTGATGTATCTGAATTTATCCTATCCCCGTCTCTGACTTTTTCCAAATGATAAAACGATTTATAATTAAAATGGACACTACTTACTTCAATGGGATGGGATCCCTTTCTCTCTCCGATTAATATCGATTATATACCTGACGTATGATCCTTGTTACATCCTCGAAATATATCACCTATAATGATAAGCCACCACAGATTTCGGACTTTTATAACCTTTATACCACAATCAGCATTTTGGATATCTCTCATATTGAATTCATAGTATTTTTCTTCAATTGTGGTTGAATTTTTAAAATTAAAAGATTCAAATTTTATTTTTTTTTCATAAATTGACAAAATGTAAAAATTAGAATGTCAAAAATTTTTATTGTACACAAATTTTATACCAATATGTAGATAATGAAGATGAAAAACAGCAGACGTTAGCGGAATTACTGAACTGGTGGTTTTTATCATTACTGATAATAACATAAAAGGACCAAAAATGATGAGTCGAACATTATCGATATGGACCAATTTTGTTAATTCCTGGTCACTTATGATTAGTATTTAATTATCTGCGCATAATAGACGCTAAAACCGCTGAAAAGATCTTAATGAGATTTACACTGTATGTCGGGGCAAGCCCTGAAAGTAACATAGGCTATATAAATTTTTAAAATTCCGAGTGGATGCGGAGTTATAGCATCAATAGTAAACATACCTCAAATTTTCTGAACATGTAATACTCCATTATCTATATACATGGTATAATAATAAAAGGTAACAGCAAGTGTTGTTGTACAAAAAACGATACAACAACCACATGGAAATTTGTTGTTGTAAGTTCTACTAGTGTCAACTCATTTGACAGAAAAATGTAAACAAACAAACAAATTATCATCAAATTATTTTTAATTTGAAAATGGAATATTTTCGAATCCTCAAAATAAAAATTGAAAACCAGTAAGGAAAGTAGTAAAGTCGGACGGGGCCGACTCTAGGATACCCTTCACCACTATGGGTACATTAAACAGGACTATTAACATGAAATTGGATGAAATAAAATATGTGATATTTATCTAAATGTGAATCTACCTAGATTTGTCCATAAAGTGTGTAAATCGACTTCAAACAAATATAAATAGGTCATCCGGTTGACTATGTCTGTACTTCTAGAAAACGCAACTACGTAATTCTATGCTCAATTTTGTACGTTGTGCAAAATTTGATGTCAATCTGACTAACATGAGGAGTATGATGCCCAATTTGCTTGATATCGGGCGAAAAAATATATGTAAGCTATATCCACATATTAAGCGATTTCAAACAAACTTGTCACAGGTTAGGTTATACTAACTTTAGAACGTTTTGTTCCTATTGGTTCCTTGGTGCGTCAAATACATAAAATCAATCTATAATAAAATGGAGCCATATCTAAATCTGGACCGATTTTCACGAAACAAGGCAGACATCACTCTAGGCTCAATTCAGTACGTTATGCCAAATTTCGTGCAAATCGAAAGATATATATGGATTTTGGTCACAATTTACATGAAATCGGACGAAACTATATATGGTAGCTATATCTAAATCTGGACCGATTTTCACGGAGCTTGGCAGACATCAATCTAGACCTAAATGATTAGGCTGTACCAAATTTCGTGCTAATCGAAAGATATATAGGGACTTTGGGGCCCCATTTACATTAAATCGGACGACACTATATATGTGAGCTATATCTAAATCGGGACCGATTTTCATGAAACTTGGCAGACATCATTCTAGACCCAATTAAGTACGTTATGCCAAATTTCGTGCAAATCGAAGGATATATAGGGACTTTGGGGCACCATTTACATGAAATCGGACGAAACTATATATGGGAGCTATATCTAAATCTGGACCGATTTTCTTGAAACTGGGCAGACACCATTCTAGACTCAATTCAGTACGTTATGCCAAATTTCGTGCAAATCGAAAGATATATAGAGACTTTGGGGCACCATTTACATGAAATCGGACGAAACTATATATGGGAGCTATATCTAAATCTGGACCGATTTTCACGAAACTTGGCAGACATCACTCTAGGCTTAATTCAGTAAGTTATGCCAAATTTCGTGCAAATCAAAAGATATATATGGATTTTGGTCACAATTTACATGAAATCGGACGAAACTATATATGGTAGCTATATCTAAATCTGGACCGATTTTCACGGAGCTTGGCAGACATCATTCTAGACCTAAATGATTAGGCTGTACCAAATTTCGTGCTAATCGAAAGATATATAGGGACTTTGGGGCCCCATTTACATTAAATCGGACGACACTATATATGTGAGCTATATCTAAATCGGGACCGATTTTCATGAAACTTGGCAGACATCATTCTAGGCCCAATTAAGTACGTTATGCCAAATTTCGTGCAAATCGAAGGATATATAGGGACTTTGGGGCACCATTTACATGAAATCGGACGAAACTATATATGGGAGCTATATCTAAATCTGGACCGATTTTCTTGAAACTGGGCAGACACCATTCTAGACTCAATTCAGTACGTTATGCCAAATTTCGTGGAAATCGAAAGATATATAGAGACTTTGGGGCACCATTTACATGAAATCGGACGAAACTATATATGGGAGCTATATCTAAATCTGGACCGATTTTCACGAAACTTGGCAGACATCACTCTAGGCTTAATTCAGTACGTTATGCCAAATTTCGTGCAAATCAAAAGATATATAGGGACTTTGGGGCACCATTTACATGAAATCGGACGAAACTATATATGGGAGCTATATCTAAATCTGGACCGATTTTCACGAAACTTGGCAGACATCATTCTAGACCTAAATGATTAGGCTGTACTAAATTTCGTGCAAATCGAAAGTTATATAGGGACTGTTTACATTAAATCGGTTAAATATATATATGGGAGCTATATCTAAATCTGAACCGATTTTTCCCAATTTCAATAGGGTTCGTCCTTGGGCCAAATAAGTGACCTATGCCAAATTTCATCCAATTCGGATCATAAATGCGACCTGTACTTTGTTTACAATTTAACATGGACAGACGGACGGACGGACGCAGACGGACATGCGTAAATCGACTCAGAAAGTGATTCTATGCATATTCTCAAAAGGAACCATGGGTCTATCTCGATTATTTTTGCCTGTTACAAACATATGCACAAAGACATAATACCCTGTACCACAGTGTGGTGAAGGGTATAAACATGAATGAAATTTATATTTCTATCGCTTCCACATCTTTCCTTTAATTGAGCCATTGCCATATATATGTGTAACACATATGACAATGCTGGGAATAGCGAGTTATTCCTTCAAGAAAGATTTGCTTCCTCAAACTTTCCCAGCAGGCAGATTGAGTAAATTGAATACGGGAGCACATTAATAAAGAACAATTTCAAATTGTATGCGTTCCCAATTTTCCTGTTGGGTGGTTTTCAAAAACATAATTTGTCAAATTTATATTGACACTAGTATTACGTTGGAATCAAATCAGCTGGGATTTGCTGTTACCTTTTATAATTGTACCATGATCTATATATTGGAATAAAATTTGTGTAAAATGGAAATTTTCTGACATTTTAACTTTTACATTTTGTCAATTTGTGAAAAAAAAATAAATTTGGATTTTTTAATTTTAAAAATTCAACCTCCATTGGAGAAAAAGGCTATGAATTCAATATGGAAGATATCCAGAGAGAAATACTGATTGATATATTTCGATTATGTATAGAGGAAATGACTAACTCAAATGCCACAAATCCTATCTTCGGACTTGATCATGGTTTTTTAAGAATAACAATACTATATCTAGGTTCGGTAAAAATATTATGATGTGATAATGCATTATTGTGTTTTTTTTTTGGAAATGAAACAATTAAAACTAGTAAGGAAGGTAGTAATGTCGGACTGGGCCGACTATATGATGGTATATTCTACATTTGTATCCGAAAAGACGTCGCCTTTTTGAAGGAATTTTGACATAAAATTGAACGAACTTAAATATGTGATTTTTATGTCTTTCTGGAACCTATGATAAATTTCATTTCATTTGGTCAAGTTTATAGTCGTTTGCGCACAGTGGGACAGATTTGTGTAAATCGATTTAAAGCAAACTTGACACACGCTATTCGGTATGCAGCACTGTTTAAAATTTAATCTCACAATTTACTTAAAATCGGACGAAAATTATATATATATATATAGGAAGTGTACACATCATTTTAGACTAAATTCAATACGCTATGCCAAAATTCGTGCAAATCTAATGATTTTCAGAGACTTTGGTGCACCATTTACCTAAAATCGGACGAAACTATGTATGGAAGCTATATCTAAATCTGAACCGATTTTCACGAAACTTAATACACACTATTCTAGACTCAATTCAGTATACCAAATTTCGTGCAGGATATATAGGGACTTTGGTAGACCATTTACCTAAAATCGGGCGAAACTATATATGGGAGCTATATCTAAATCTGAACCGATTTTAACGAAACATAGCACACGTCATTCTAGACCTAATTCTGTGGGCTATACCAAATTTCGAGCAAATCGAAAGATATATAGGGACTTTTGGGAACATTTAACTAAAATCGGGCGTAACTATATATGGGAGCTATATCTAAATCTGAACCGATTTTCACGAAACATAGCACACGTCATTCTAGACTTAATACAATACGTTTTGCCAAAATTCGTGCAAATCAGTTGATTTTCAGGGACTTTGGTGCACCATTTACCTAAAATCGGGCGAAACCATATATGGGAGCTGTATCTGAACCAATTTCAATAGGATTCGTCCGTGGGACAAATAAGTGACATGTGCCAAATTTCATCCAAATCGAATCATAAATGCGACCTGTAATTTGTTCACAAAAATGCATGGACGGGCAGATGGACAGACGGACGGATGGACATGCATAAATCGACTCAGAAAGTGATTCTATGCATATTCTTAAATGGAACCATGGATCTATCTCGATTATTTTTGCCTGTTACAAACATATGCACAAAGACATAATACCCTGTACCACAGTGTGGTGAATGGTATAGATACACAACTCAAACATAACAAGGATCATAGGTCAGGTAGATAAGCAATATTAATTGGAGTGAGAAAGGGATCCCAATCAGATCATGGGGAAATTATTGAGAATACAGACATAAAAAATTTTGTAATGTAAATGAAGAATTTTAGTGGTCTTGGAACGATTAGTGAGAAACATACATATTGGAGAAAATATATTTGTGTATGGTACTATTATAACTGATTAGAAAAGTCAAGCTTAATTGGTTTTTAATTCTACCACCGTTATTCAAAGATTATTTAAAAATGTATTTGTAATCTATTGAATAGAATCAAATATACTAATACATAGACCGAAAGTATTACTGATATTACACTACGAAATACCTACAAATAGTTTTCGACGTTAACTATCCAATGTTAATAACTTTAATGAGGTGTATGGAGGACAACAAATTATGCAAATATCTGAGGTTTTGTCTGTGTAGTCTTTTGAGTTGAGTGTTTGTGTGTAGACTTGAGAGTTAAGTGGGGGTTTGTAACGCTCCCTTGGCTCTACGGTTTGTCTGTGAAGTCTTATGAGTTGAGTGGGGTTTTTAACGTTTCCTCGGCTCTATAGAAATTTTTTGTGTGAGGACTTTTTGGGTTTTGTAACGTTCCTTTGGTTTGTAACGTTCTGGACCTAATTCAGTACTCTGTGCAAAATTTTATCTCAATCGGACCAATATTGGGAGTTTGCTGCACCTTTTACATAAAATCTGGCGAAACTATATATGGTAGCTATATCTAAATCTGAACCGACACCAGGGAAACTTCGCATATATAAAGTTGGAGCTAATTCAGTACGCTGTTCAAAATTTTGTGCCAATCGGTCCAAATTTGACTCTTTTGTGCTCCATTTACATAAAATCGGACGAAACTATATATGGCAGCTATATCTAAATCTGAATCGATTCCAACAAAACTTCGCATACATAAATCTGGACATAATTCAGTACTCTGTGCAAAATTTTTTCTCAATCGGACCAATATTGACAGAATGTTGCTCCATTTACATAAAATCGGACGAAACTATATATGAGAGCTATATCTAAATCTGAAGGGTATAACCAGTAAGGAAAGTAGTAAAGTCTGGCGGGGCCGACGATATGATACCCTTCATCACATTGGGTATATTCAACAGATGAATCCCAACAGACTTCGCATTTTTTGAAGGACCATTAACATTATATTCTGCAACCTATACTAAATTTTTCATTTGGTCAGATATAGAGTTGTTTCTTACAATGGACAAAATTATGTAAATCAAGTTAAAGCAAATATCAATCGGACACCCGTTGATTATTTGGAGTCCAATTAACATGAATTCGGTCTAAAATATATATAGGCAACAAAACGCAATTTTGCACGTCTGAACAAATTTTAACAAACTAACAACAGTTATGTTATAGTAACTTCAGTACGGTGTGCAAAATTTTGTGCCAATCGGACCCACCTGGGGAGTTGGTACAACATTTATAACTAACTTCAGTACGTTGTGCAAAGTTTTGTGTCTATCGCCCTAGCTTTGGGAGTTGTTTGCTCCATTTACATAAAATCGGATGAAAATATATATGTATGTAGAAGCTATATATTTTGTTTATTTTATTAAAAATATGCAAATCAACATACATAAAATTTTATGGAATTTATTTTTCATATTATTTAAAATTGATAGATGAGTTCCAAAATGGAAAGGGTTGCCATCATAAAATTCTCAAATGAGACTACCTTCTGTAATTATGCCACGAGCGTGAAGGAAGGTATTGTGATGCAAAAATGTTATTTCCGAAATTGAGCTACATCGGTCCTCAATTAGACATATCACCTCATATAATGATAACTCCGCGTGTTCGATAGTTCCTACATGATATAATCAATATTGGTTATGCTTTAGTTATTGGTTATGCTTTTTTCACCTTACCGCGAAATAAAAGCTTGTGTACGTTGGTGATGGTCTCATATAACATTGTTCTCAAAATTACAATATTTTGATGATTTTATACACATGTTCCTCCCAACCTCCTGCGTTGTCAATATCAATTCACATTTTGGGGTTTCGAGAATTTAAGAAAAATCTCCACTTAAAATTGTTGAAATGTTTATGTAATGTACCATATAATTTACCACAGGTTATGTTTTAATTACGTGACCACCACTGTATATAGCTAGAATCTTGAAATTGTATATGAAATAAAGTTTGGGAAGTGGTGTTGAAGTATGGAAATGGTTTTAGAAATTCTTATTTATGTGTATAAAAAGTACTAAATTTGGTACTATTTGCATTTAGTTGAGTGTATAGAGATGGAATCCTAAAAATAGGAATTAGGATTACTATTGGAGTACATGATTGAAATAGCATTAAAAATCATATTTATGTGTACGAAAAGTACTAAATTTGGTACAAGTTGAATTTATGTGAACCGATAGAAATGGTCAACTTAAATTTAGAATTAAAATTACAGGATTAAGGTAATATTGGAAACGGAATGACTCCACCTTATGGTGGAGTGTCGATTATCCGAAGTTCTTTTAATTGAAAATTCTGCTTAAGAGAAAACAAATTTTCAGAAATTATGCTTTTTAACCGAATTCGACTGTATATTTATTAATTATGAAATGTGTTGCTGTTGCCCAGAAATCTTCACACACATTTCATTGCATTAGAAATTCTTTAAAAACCCCTTCGTCATACTCTTACTGTGTGTGCATAACTTCCATAATTATTACCATTTCTTGAAGGTTTGCAATTACATCTCGCCAAGACATTTATAACATTGCCATTTTCCCGCAGCATGAAAAATGAACCACAAATGCTTATAAATCCTATGAGGTTTACAGAGCATGACAAATTTATGGAAGCGAAGTGAAATTATTTTAAGTGCCTAATTATGGCATAGCATAAGGAGGATGTGTACACAATTGTGTTACTGGGCGACATTGCGAAACTTTTGTTGCAAGATATATGTATTTTAGTGTTAATTTATTAAACACATTGACGACAATTATAAGCAATAATTAAATTTTATCCATTTTGGTAACCTTGACCAATTGAAATATTTAAATCATCTAAAAGGTAAGAAGACAAAAATTCTTAGGACCATTTTTTGAAATTTTACAAAACTTATATGTAGTGAGGCGTTGCAAATTTAATCTTTATTCACAAAGAAGAACATCCATAAATCGACTCAGTGCAAATTATTTATTTATATTCTGAAAAGTTACTACGGTACCACAGTAGGGTACAGGTATAGAGTACAAAAACAACAATTTTTCCCATGTTCGTTGTTAAGACTCTAGACTGCTATTCGTACATCTATTAATCATTCGCAATATCACCGTATCACAATCCAATACTATAATAGTAACCCATACATCAAGTTTCAATATTTCAGATCGAGTCCTCAGAGGGTAAACTATTGTGTATATTATGACTCCATGAATGCTGCTAATAGGTGGTGGGTGGACTAAAGGTACTGCATTCACATGGTAATGGTCCATTGTCTGGGTCACTGCTTCCGTGTGAATGCTGGTAATTCCTGCTCGATAAGCCTGTTGATCTAGGGGTTCTCTTTTGAACCCTTGGACCTCTCATGACAGGGTGGGGGAATTCCAAACAGGTACTGCATTGACAACATCCTGTTGTGACGATGTACGGGTAAGACCATTGCCTCCTCATATAAATGGTCCACTGGCATCATAAGGACATTGAATAAGATCAGCGTGGTGTGTGAGCCAGATGCTCCGGATGATCTGTGGCTGCATTTCTTAATTTGGACTACACATCAATTCCTTCCCATAATACATCAAGTACATAGGGGAGACTGGGGCACCTTCGGCACATTTTGTTTAGAACACTATATCTCAGTATTTATTCAACATATATAAAATCTTTATAGCTAATAATTGTCCTCTGACACCTAATTATAAAAGCTAGTACCAAAAGGATATAAAAAATTGGTATTAGTTACAAATTTTTACAGTTTTGTAAAAAAGTCAAATTCGCCGAATGTGCCCCAACCCGGGGTAGCTTCGGCATTTGATGGGGCACAATCGGCACCATAGTCATAGCCTGGTAATAATCTGGTTGGTCTGGTTGAAATTTAGATCCTCTAAAGGCTCTATTTGGTTTTAATACGCGACACAAAGTTTTAGGGCTATATTTTAAAGCGGCGGACGTTGAAATCTCCAAGTCGCACACACCATCAGAAATAGGTTTTTTCTATCGCATTTTCGTCAATACAAGAACGTTTAGTCATGTATATCGTTAGCTGAAATGCAAAAAGGCGTAACTAACAAAAGCATAATTGTGTAGGAGAAGCAAAAAACTGTTTTGAATGAAAACTATAAACATGTCATGTGAAATGAAAAAGTATGCCCGGCAGGGTGATATTTCATATGACGAATAATAGACTATAATTTTTTAACAAATTTAGTTATTTAGTTTAATGGCAGTCATAACAATTAAGTAAAATTTGAATTTTTTGTTAGTTACGCCTTTTTGCATTTATCAAATAAACCCACTCCTTTTTTGACCGCAGACGTGCAAAACTTTGTCAACACATGTAGTTTATTGACATTCACAATATTCATTCAAAAAGTCAATTTTCAATTTTTTGTTAGTTACGCCTTTTTGCATTTTAGCTGACGATATGTAATTTCGAACCATATTAAAGGATTATTTTTAAAGACAAACTCAAAAACATTTTAAGGAAATAATATTGCACTATGTATATGGCTGAATGTGCCCCACTTTAAAATGCCGAATCTACCCCGAATGTCCTTTTTATAGTTTTTTTTTTACATTTTTTTTCTATCAGTCTTGTCAAAACATTATATTTTTAAATCTTCTCTATATATATAAAAAAATTACGTGTATGTTCGTGATCGCTAAACTCAAAAACTACTGCACCGATTTTGACTAAATTTTATGTATATGCGTGAGGAGTGTTTCTGTCTAATTTTAAGTTCGTCCCACAGATGACGCCCTATATAGTTTCTTTGCGTTTTGCCCGATTAGAGATTGGGTGCTATATTGATAGGGCAAAACAATTCTGATAGGGCAAAACAACGTTTGCCGAGTCTGCTTTATTTCTATATTAATATCCATCGCAATTAACCACTTTTTAATAATATTGTCTTAAAATTTGAAAAGTTTTATACACGAAATACTTATGAAATAGAATGGAAATATTACAAAAATAAATAAGT
This sequence comes from Musca vetustissima, assembly GCF_032173495.1. Taxonomy (NCBI): domain Eukaryota; kingdom Metazoa; phylum Arthropoda; class Insecta; order Diptera; family Muscidae; genus Musca; species Musca vetustissima. The sequence continues at coordinate 108,767 of NW_026873935.1, forward strand.
TTATTAGCTAGAAATTTCAAACTTTGTGACAATTATTTATTTCGATATTCAATAGTCCCAATTTAGATTAGGCGAGTTTACTTGCGGCAAGTCTTTGACTGTAGGTCTTGATTTAGATTAGACGAGTTTACTTGCGGCAATTCTTGTCGTTCTCTTTTGAACTTGCTTCATGCGTCCATACAAGGCAATTCGGTTTTCAAAATATGTTTCTTTTTTTACATTTAAATATATATAAAATGTCAACAAATACGAAATACACAAAACGAATTGCCAGAAAATTGTCGGTACGAGCAATTTTTTTCATTTCTATTCCCCTTGCCCCTCTCTCCTACAAACAAAGACTTGCCGCAAGTAAACTCTCCTAATCTAAATCAAGACTAGGAGAGAGGGGCAAGGGGAATAGAAATGGAAAAAAATTGTTCGTACCGACAAATTTCTGGCAATTCGTTTTGTGTATTTCGTATTTGTTGATATTTTATATTTATTTAAATGTAAAAACTATTGACATCAAATGAAAAAAGAAATATTTTCGAAGCCGAATTGCCTTGTATAGACGCATGAAGCAAGTTCAAAAGGGAACGATAATAATTGCCGCAAGTAAACTCGCCTAATATAAATCAGGACATACATATGTATCGAAACTATACCAGCAAAAACCTTTGTTTTTTTCTCGATTATCTGTCAAATTCTTCCATATAATATTTCAAATGGATGACAACACTGCACATCGAATTCAAGTAGAAATTATCATCATAGGCTTGAGTCATTTTTAAACTCCACTCACGCTTAAGGGGACCCCCCCCCCATTCTCGGGGTCAAAATTTTTGTTGATATAATTCGAATCTACACTGATTAAAGAATGTCTCTACAAAATTTCAAGTGAAAATCTCAAGAACTCTTGAAGATATAGCCGATTTATTGTGTCAGCATCAAGTGACGGCTGAAGGGCTTCTCAAACTTTAAACGCGTTTTTCTCTAAACATTTTTTTACGAATGGCGGGCACGATAACTCAAAAACTAATAGTCCAATCGGTTCCAAATTTTGCAACGTTTCTCTGGGAGTGTAAAGCTCCCGTATGAACTAGGATAAAGCCAATCGGTGAAGATCTTCCTTATTTTTTAACTTGGTTTTTGGTAAAAAATCGGCGATTTTCCGAAAATATTTTTTCAAAAGCCCACCATTTTGTTAATTTTAGAGCGAAGTCAATAATCCTAGTTCATACGAGAGCCAGACATGTACTCTTTCTAACACCGTTGGAATTTTCGGATTCCGATGTTCCAGTGAGGAGTTATCATGCCCGCCATCAAAAATAAGGACTTTTCTTTAATTACAAAAAACAACAACAAAACAATAACAAAAATTTTTTGTAAATTATTTTTCTTCTCTTTTAAATCTTCAATTATATATGTGCAAAGTTACAAACCTTAACAAGCATTTGTATTCATTTACCAGCCCATTGAAAATCTTGAAAAATTAAAATCGAGAATGGGGGGTTCCCTTAAATCAATATTGACTTGAGAGTAATGTCTTTTAAAAATTAGTCTTGATTTATATTAGGCGAGTTTACTTGCGGCAATTTTTATCGTTATCTTTTGAACTTGCTCCATGCGTCTATACAAGGCAATTCGGTTTCCAAAATATTTTTTTATTTGTTGTTTTTTCACATTTAAATATATATAAAATGTCAACAAATACGAAAAACACAAAACGAATTGCCAGAAAATTGTCGGTACGAGCAATTTTTTTTCATTTCTGTACCCCTTGCCCCTCTCTCCTACAAACAAAGACTTGCCGCAAGTAAACTCGCCTAATCTAAATCAAGACTTAGGGCATTATATTAGGTTGGGGAAAAAATAAATCCATTATTGTTATATGAACTATATGACTTTATTTAAAATGCTTCGGAATGTCCGATTTGGGCCAAATATGCACAGTTTTGATATATGATTTGTTGCCATTTGAAATGTAACTTCATAATGCATCTTTCATAGAAGTACTGCACCCTATTTGAAAAAAAAACTCTAGTAGTCCATATTTGATATAATTTTTTTATCATTAAAAAATTTTGCAATGCAAGAACAAGAGGATAATCACTTGATGCCAAGTCCGGACTGTATGGCGGATGCATTAAAACTTCCCAACCAAGCTCCCGAAGTTTCTGGCGAGTGGAACATGACACCTCTGCTGTTGGCCTATTCTGGCCGTTTCTGGTTAATGGCTGTCTTCAAACGGTACCAAATGCATAGCATATTAGTGGCTGTTAGTTGTGGTTTGGCCACGTTTGAGGTGCCGCTCTTTGACCACGATCGTTTTCGCACAGAGTTATCGTATGTCCTGATTTAGATTAGGCGAGTTTACTTGCGGCAAGTCTTTGTTTGTCGGAGAGAGGGGCAAGGGGAATAGAAATGAAAAAAAAATTGCTGGTACCGACAATTTTCTGGCAATTCGTTTTGTGTATTTCGTATTTGTTGACGTTTTATATATATTTAAATGTAAAAAAAGAAACATATTTTGAAAACCGAATTGCCTTGTATGGACGCATGAAGCAAGTTCAAAAGAGAACGACAAGAATTGCCGCAAGTAAACTAGCCTAATCTAAATCAAGACTATGTTATACATTTCTCATCTCCATTTTTCCCCAACCTAATAAATACGCACCTCGAGTATCCGGCAATCTAGTTCGGAGAATTCATTTTGTTGAATAGTTTCTTTGAACTAACCCGTGTCGGAACGTGACAATTCTGCCGCAAAATCAGGATTTTGATTTCATTGACCTGTATGTATATAGCCTGTCCTGGAACCTGTAAGATTATAATATTACCGAACATTTGTAAATAATCAATTAATCGAAATTTCCTATAGGACCAGTAACCGTAGTTATATACGAAAAAATCCATTTGGTGTGGGATTCCCTGATTTTTCGTCGAATTTTATGATAATATTAATCCAAAACGGCTTATTTGTGTGGTGTCCTTGTTCTGATGGATTTAACAAAAGTGTATTTACATATAGAGATATAAAAAAACAATTTAACTCCAATGGGATGTCTTATCTGCAGGTAACATGTTATTTACTAAGACGATGCAACTTAATCCACTTGTCGTCACCAATAAATGATCATTGGGAAAGTCCACGTTGCCTTTAATCTACAGGTAGCTAGTGTTTGGTATTAAAACCCAAATCCCCGAATAAAATTAATTTAGTCTACTTTAGGATACCAAAGAAAAATGTCGCAAGCCAAACACTGTCGCCTGTGCTCCGAAGCTTGTAGTGTCTATTACAATTTGTTGGACCTTAAAGGAGGTTATAATAAGAAATTCAATATTCTAGAAAACTATTTCGAGCAAAAGGTAAGTATTAAATTTTGACGATTTCGAAATTACTAATATTTTTATAAACAATCTTCTTTATATATATTTGCAGTTTTTAAACGCAGAACGAAGAGAAAATTGGACGGTTATTTGTTTGGATTGCTGGCAACCCATTTCGGATTTTAATAATTTTAAGGAAGCACTACTCGTGAAGGATGAAAAATTTAATAAAAACCCAACAAACATATTTACAACAGAAAGATATACATCTAACATCATTAAAAAAGAACAAGATGAAAACCATCCACCAAATGGACTTGAAACCACCAAAAGACAGAAGGATCCAGTGGAAAGTGATATTTTAGCCACACCATCTAAAGACGATTCTAATATATTCGATATAAGTTTAGAAGATTTTACAAATTCCCGTTCGGATATCAAAATTGAGCAGAGTGATAAAAAACTAATTAATAGTACTATAGCTGCATTGGACTTGGATGGAAGTTTAGATGATTGTAATATTTCTATTACTGAAGTTAAAAAAGAACTAAATAGAAAACAGCCAAATAACAGCTCCATATCAGCTCTGGATTTGGGTGAAAGCTTAGAAGATTTTGATATGTCTAATATCGAAAAGGTATCAAGTGAAGAAAAGACAAATTTACCAAAATTGGACTTCGATGGGAGTTTAAAAGATTTTGAATTTTCCTTTTGCAATGGTATTCAAATAGCCAAGGAAACAACGACAACTTCAAATAACAAAGAACTGAAGGAAGATGAAGTTTTTAAAACAGAGGAACAACATGATAAAAGCCCCTCAAACTTTGATATTTGGGAGATTAATATCAAACGTGAAACAGCTGAAAACCCACCAATCAATGATGTTGAACCCTCCATGGAAACGAACTTGAAAGCAATTAGCAATGAAGGAATCAACTCTCTTGAAACAAATCTAATTTCAGCATTGAAACAAATCGCTGAACCACAAGACGAAAATTTAAAGAATTCAGACACATCTCTTTGTGATTTGAAAGAAGAGCCAAATGAGAATCCTTCACTACATGATTACCACCAAGACTCCAAAGAAAACAAGATATCGTCTGAAACAGATGCCAAACAATTAAAAGATGAAAGTTCAGATGATTTTGATATTTCTTTCACTGAATTAGAATCAATAGATATAGAATTTAGTTCGGATGATAATGAATCTTTACCACATTCAGTAGATACCGAGAAATCTGAATCCCAGTCGAAATCATCATTCCGATATGATGAAGAAATTAGTGAAAGATTAAAAAATCGAAATAATTGGCAGAAAAATCATTTAAATGCGTTAAGACAACAATTGCGAATGGCCAGCGAAGCTGATAAACCATCGATAGAGAGAGAAATAGAAAATATTTTGGATAGAAGAAGAAGACTTCGAAGAAATAATCGACGAAATCGTCGTTTGAAAAGGTTAAAAGAAACTAAACTTGGTAAAAAATATTGAATAATATTAGTTATATTTCATAAAACTTAAGTTATAAATATTATTAATTTAAGTTTTAAATATAAAAAAATAACACAATTTTTTTTTTGGTATTTTGTCTGGAATGAATTAGAGGAAACCCTAATACTAATTAATAAACATACATAAACATACCCTACATTTTTTATTAAAATACATTCAATAAGTCTACAAACCAAAATTTTTTCCTTCCTAACATATTAACATTAACTCTTTCAGTGTCAAAGAAAATTTTTGTCGGAATAAAAATCTAAAATTTTGTACTTAAAATCATATGAAGGCCCAGAGTTTAGAAAAAAAATTAATTCTTATTTTTAAGAATTTTTGACGAAAAATTGCATTAAATTGAATATATCCTGAAAAATTGAATGTAATTTGATAATTTAGATTATCACTGAGTTAATTCCACTTAATTTTCCCAATATTGATTATTTCACAATGGGACAAACTTGACTTTCAGGAATACAAAATCTCATTGAAATACAGATCCGTTGAACCTGGATCCCTTAAAAATTTCCTGAACATTTTATTGGTTTCTAAACGAAGAGGCTGCAATTAGGCATTTTTGGGTTTTCTTTGCAGAAAAATTTCAATATACGCCAGTGTTTGGATTTATTGGTTTTGGTCATTTGAAGTATGCTGTGGGTCTTAAACGGCATCTACATTAGAACTTTTTACCGGATACACCTTCTTTATGATGGTGTATTTGACATATATACAGGGTGGCCAAAAAAGGCTGAAGGATTAAAAATGGTTATATCTTTTTTGTTTTTAATATATATATATATATATTTTTGTCTTTTGCAGGTTATTTAAAAATCTTTGGAGATGAATCATGGCTACGTATGATGTGCAGAAACGCGACAAAATCATTGAATTTTTTTTTCTTCTGGAAAGTCAATTATTACGAAATTATCGTCATGTTAATGTCCGAACAGCACCCAGTCACAACATGATTAGGACTTAGGAGGAACATGGAAGAGTGTCCGATCTTCCAGGAAGAGGTCGATCTGTGTGCAATGAAGCAGTTGTGGAGGCTGCACGACAGAGAGTAAACGAAGATCCATCTGTCTCTACTCGTCGTCGTTGTACTCAATAGGGAATTTCCAGAACATCCCTGCAAAGAATTTTGAAGCGTGATCTTAAAATGTTTCCGTAGAAAATTCAAATGGCACAGCAACTGCTCCCCCAAGACCAAAAAATTGCTATTATTTGTAATCCTTCAGGTCTTTTTGGGCCACCCTGTACAATGGAATTGACAATTTGAACCCACTGGATTATCGAAATCCGGTAAACGTACTATTCCAACATCAATGTACTTTCCAATATTCCAACATCAATGCACTTTGATATTTGATTTTCTGAAAGGTATTGGCAGTTCAATTTAGATTCTGTATGTAGGACAAAGTCTTAAATATCCGACCGGAGTTTGGAAACCCTCTAGCTGAATTTTGGAGTACACATACATCATCGGAATATCGAGTAAACCGACAGAGCTAATGCCACTAAGTATCACATAACTAGCATATGCCCTCAATTTCGTTAGCGATTGTAGGAAATATTTAAAAATATATTATTTTATTTTCATAGAAAACTGCATATGTTAGAAAAAAACAATCCACACATATCGACCATAAATTAAATTTGAGTACCATTTAATACCAAATTAAATGATTCGAACTATTAAGGTTCTCCCAAATCCAAATTTTACTAAATTTCCCATTTGCACACATTATATCCATAAGTACTCTCTTCAACCATTTAACAAAGCTTCCTGCATACCCCGATCCTACACCCCACAATGATTCCAAATTTAAATTTCAGGATTTCCAACTCACCCACAATTAAATTTGGTACAAATCTAGTACACAGATGTACAAATTTCCAAAACCTCTTACCTCAAACCTACACCAACACTGTGATCCTAAATCCAAGTTTCAGGATTCCAACTCTATCGGTTCACCCACAATTCAAATTGTACCAAATTTAGTGCATATTTATACCAATTTCCAAAACTTCCTACATAGCCAATCCTATACCTCCACAGTGATCCTAAATCAAAATTTCATGATTTCAACTCTATCGCTTCACCCACAATTTTAATTGTACCAAATTTAGTACAAATTCTAAAACTTCCTACATATTTTAATCTTACACCTCAACAGTGATCCTGACTCCAAATGTCATTATTCTAGCTCTATTGGTTAACCTAAAAGACAAATTTTACCAAATTTAGTACTATTTAGTACCCATAAGTATTAATTTGTTAAACTAAATCCTGTCCCTAATCCTACACCCCTACAATGATCCTAACTCCAAATTTCATTGTTCCCGCTCTATCGGTTCACCCAAATCCAAATTGTACCACTTATAGTACGATTTAGTACACATAAGAAAAAAGTGTTCTAACTCTAGTCCGAATTTCCTAATACGGCATTTACATACAAATGGTTTCACATTTATTTGGCATACATTTTTGTAAACCCACTGGGTTAACCAAATCCGGTACAATGTAAACGCACTTTAAAACCCAGCCTTATCTGTCACCATTGGACTAAGAGTGACCCTCAACCAAAATTTCAAGATTCTATCTTCAGCCGTTTCGTCTGGGCGTTGATAAATCGTAAAATCAGTCAGTCAGTCAATCACTTTACTCTTTCATTAGTATAGATAAGGATTTTATTTGCAATTGACAATTTAAATCCATTGGATTTACTAATTCCAGCGCCATGTAAATATACAGTAATTCTACCATATGTATTGTGTCAGTGTCTACCTTATTACATCTTCATTTGTCTGACGGACTAGTTAATATGTTCATTTCAGTGAATCGATAAATTGATAACACTGAGGCATTCACACGGACATGGCCGTGTGTGTCAACAATGCGGTTCTCATCCAGTTTCTATCCCACTTCATTCGTAAATAGTTCGTTATAACTACTTTGAGTTCTTCTTTATCGCCATTTTACCTACTTCCCATTCGTTAGCAAGTGGACCGTTTTTCATTTTTATGCACGATTATCGTTAGCAAAACAAAACACACCAGTTATATCTTTTTATAAGAGAAGTTAACAATGCATCCAGTCCAAAAATTGAGAAATTTAGGTATGCTATTTAAAATTTAACACAAATTGGGAAAATAAATTTTGTTTTTCGTTATTGGAAATTTTATTACCAACGAGGAACACATAAAAGTATTTCATTATTCGAGCAGACCAAAACAAAACATTCCAGAAAGCCGCGCAACAACAACAAAGTGTATTCACTCTCTCTCTCTCTCTCTCTCTCATTCTATGCATTTCTTTCAAATGATGAGAGAGCGGTACGCACAGTTAAAGTTACACCGTCAGTTGACTCTGTTGATAAATGTTCGCGGAGGTTGATTTCAGTTCCATTTGAATTTTAAAGAATAAACATTCCTGGAGTTGAAGGTTGGTATTGTTGGAGTTAAAAAACAAAAATTGTAAATTATAAGAAACAAATAAAAAATTCAATTATTATTAAAACATTGTGAAATAAAACGAAAACGAATAAATAAAAAAATTCAATAAACAAAACAGTGGATCATGTGTTTGTTAGCATCATCTCATGGAAATGGTTTTCAGACTTAACAATGACTTGGAAAAATTCAATCGCTTGACGGTAAAAATACTTATTGCGGAATCATTACATAGTGAGGACTTTAAGGTGTAATGTTAATGGCTTGGTGGGAATATTGTGGACAAAGTGCTTTTATGTCTTGTTCAAGGCCACATCGCGGATCGATTTCAAGTGTTTACCATATGCAGTTCTAGTGGATCTTATTACAACAATATTTTTTTTTTGCTTAACTCTAGTAATGCCATGTTCTGAAGGACATTCGAAGAACGTAGTTCGCTTCTGAATTACGTACATGAAACAAAATATTCTCCGAACATTCAAGGCCCATATCTCGGGAAGTATGAATTTCCCCCACATAAAATATATATCACTTACGGTAAAAATTTCAAAGCGATCCGAGTGGAGCCCCCAAACGAGACTTAAGTCGAAAATTTTATACGCTCATCTGTACATTCCATAAAAACGACCAGATTTCTGTTTAAATTTTTTTCCAGAGGTAGGTATTTTTATCCTATGTATGAGGTTATTTGACGCGGAAGTTCGGGGATGGGTACTCGGTTCTACGGATGCTATAATATAATATTAAAGTTGATTAAAATTCCTTTCCATGAGTTGTGATATGAAAGGCTTATCTCCAACCGTTTGGTAGATACAGTCAAAAGAGTCCGATTTTTTAAAAAACTACCTAAAAGTCGAACTAGGGTCCATTATAATCCCCCACCAATCCAGATTTAAAGGATAGACTACAAAAGACTTAAATGCCACCAACAAAATCTATCCATTTAAAATGTGATTTTGTTGCACAGCTGATAGGTTGCAGATGTCCATAGGAGAATATCTTATATTCTCGTCAAAGGGCTAGACATCCGCAAAAGCTGTTCTATTTAAAAGAAGGTTTTGTCGCGTATAGTTTGGCATCTTTTCATAGAAGGATGTGTAAAATCCTTGGTCGAAGATCAGCCACCAGCAAAAACGTTTTTGCAATGTGTCCTTAGGAGAAAGAAAGTCTATATAAGGGTCCCATAACTAAAAATATAAATTCTTGTAATCAGGACATAAACCGCTTCAAATTAATGCTCATATTCCCATATAGGAGTCTAAAGGAATGGGAAGATACAAGGGTCTCAGCAGAGTTTTAAAGGTAAATACATCAGGAAATGATTATACACGATTGTATTCTTAATTCATGCCATTTTACTAATCGTGGCTGGCCTGTATCCTCGATATCCTTACGAATTATGTTTTTAAGGTCCTTAATCGACGTTGTCCTATAAGTTCTACGTGTCCCCAAAGAAAGAATTTCCAAGATAATAACAAAATTTTCAGTTCCCAATTGTGTTCAAATCATGGCGAGATAACACAGATCTCATCAATCAATCGATCTCATCAATCAAGATTGATTCAGGATCATTTTCATGAATTTTGAAAGCACCCTATCAGTAAAGACACGATATTGTCGATGAGAACGTTGAGTAATGGACATACCTGATATTCTTTACAGCTGAGAGCTACAGCAGCAACATTCTCAGTTGTCCTTGATTCTCATTCGCCCAACGACTGTTTTCCAATATGAAACATGTGTTGAGTTGTGTGTGGAATTTCAAGGATTTACCTAGTAATATTTTATTGCATTGGGATATATTTGTTTTGCCCATAAACCTACCTACCTAATACATCAGTGCTGTATGCGTATAATGCCACGCCATGTAATGAGCACTGAAGAAACTAATGAAGATTCCCTTCAGTCCTAATAGCATTGGACTAATTTTGCCATTCTGTATATTTATTTTAATCCTCTGGTGTTTGTATATTTGTGTCTCATATTCTTTGTTTATATCAAAGTTGCATAGTTTGCAGTTTTGTTCTTTAAAATACTGTGTGAAAACTGTTCAACCTAAATTAAAAATTGTTTATGTACGAAAAGTGCTTCACAATGCATTTGGGTATACCAAATATCTGCCCATGATCAACTCTAGTGACTGTTTGATGTGTGGTCGGTCCGGCGGGTCAATGTACTTGTATGTTCGGATTGTGTTTTTATGGTCGGAGTTGGATGGTATTGATCTCAACAATATTTTCGGGTCGTATTATACCTCGAAGTGTGTACACCTCTTCTTTTGATATTGAAAGTGATCACCCCTTTAGATTCTAATTTAATTTAAAAAATTCATTTTCATATTTCTTTTTGTTTCATTACAGCTTTATGATTCAATTCTAAACACAAAATGGCTACAACAAAGAGGTGTCAATTGTGTATAAAGGATTGTATTGATTGTGGAAAACTCTACGACAATAATTCACAACCAACTAAACTGTTTAATATTGTTGTTAATTTTTTTCATCCCATGGTGAGTAAGAAAACTAAAAAAGTATTTTGTAAGAAAACTAAATCTTGTTCCCTTTTCAGTTCTTACAAATTCGTTCTGGTTGCAGTGATGCTGTTGTTTGTGCCGACTGTTGGAGAGTTATCTATCATTTTCGTAAATTTCAAAATTATATAATATCATGTCAAAAACGACTTATGGAATACGAACATCAACTACGAAATAAAGATATTACGGAAATAAATAATCGCAAAAGAAACACTGATGGCACCATGTATGATAGAAGTAAAAGAAGATCGATTGAACAGAATAATGGTGTGGTAAATAACTCAATAACTGTGGATGCACAATATAATCACGTAGTTAGCAATTCAAATAGTCAAAATGTTTTGCAAACTACTGATATTAATGCTCACTCTAATAATCTGAGAAATTCTACCTCAACGCCCAGTAATTATAGTGATTTGAATAATAGTCATGCTTCATCAAATATCAGTGATATAAATACATTTCCGGAGATTATAGATGACCCTAATGCCACGGAATATGCAACTGAAAATATCCATAAAATTTCAATAAATCCTACTTCGCCACTAAGTATTGGCGAATGTAGCACTGCGACTAGTAATACTTGTAGCAATCTATTGGAACGAGATGAAATCATCCCAAATGTTCAGCATGATGCTAATTCCATTGGTAAAAATATTAGTCTCTATTGTATGGGAGAGACTAATGTTAATTCAAGTAATACCAATGCCTTAGAAAATACAAATTCTACCTCAGACATTCCAACTATAACAAATAGTTATAGTCTGGCCAAAAGTTCTAATGGCAACAATGCACACAGTGGATTTTCTTCTCCAGAGGAACTACATAATCAAGAAACAAATACAACAGATCTCAGTGGAAGAACTACAAATATACTTGGGACCTACAATGCCAACACTAATGTAAATAATGAGTTGCCAGAAGGCCACCACAATGGCCATTTTACGGATATTTATAATGAAAAAAATTCTACACAAATGTGTCATCAGCTTCCTCCCCATGATGGCAACAATGCACACAGTGGACATTGTTCTTCAGAGGAACTACATAATCAAGAAATGAATACAACAGAGCTCGGTGAAAGATCTGGAAATATACTTGGAACCTACAATGCTAACACTAATGTAAATAATGAGTTACCAGAAGGCCACCACAATAGCCATTTTACGGATATTTATAATGAAAAAAATTCTACACAAATGTGTCATCAGCTTCCTCCCCAAGATGGCAACAATGCACACAGTGGACATTGTTCTCCAGTGGAACTACATCATCAAGAAACAAATACAACAGAGATCAGTGAAAGAACTACAAATATACTTGGAACCTACAATGCCAACGCAAATAGTGAATTACCAGCAGGCCATCACAACGGCCATTTTACGGACATTTATAATGAAACAAATTCAATTCAAACATCTCATCAGCTTCCTCCCCAAGATAATACTCCAACGATTGATCTTGTTAATTCATGTTCTCCAGAAAATTCTTCGTTTTCAGCTACGGATTTTTCAAATGAACTCAACCAAAGAAATATTCCTTCGGTTCCTGCAACTCCATCGTGTGATATTACAAATTCCATTTCCCAGTTTCCACCTACAATATTTTCATTTGAAAACATTCAATCGAACTGCCACTCTGAATATCGGTCAACAAATATAACGCCACCTGAAATATTAGATTCAAATACTCAGCTTTCCGGTAAGGAATTTTCAAATAATGGCCTTCAAGGAAATTTTCAATGCACAACAGATTTCAATACAAATCACCACGAAGGCAGAACATCCACTGAAGATGTCATATCAATTTTATCTGATTCCGAAAATTCCGATGACGAATATGAAGAGCCTATTGGTGTATTTATTGGTGGTGATTTTGATGATGATGTATCTGATGAAAGGACGGCCAATACGGATACCAATGAAAAATCGCCGAAAGTAATTGATTGTTATAATGAACAAAGTACAACAACTTCTTCATTATTTGAGGAGAGCAAAACTATGCTACATCAGGAACAATTTGCCAACGGTTCTCCGATTTTAAAACAACAGCATTACAACGGTGAGTATACTCATAATACCGCAGAGCAAATACCATGCCATTCAATTTCTCCCCACTTGGAGGAGATAATAAACAACTCAGAACATCACAGTCCCATGGAATACCCTGACACTCCTGCCACAAATTTGCAATGTACCCATTGTCATGAAACATATCTGAATAAACAAGAATTGCGTGAACATTTCCTACACATACATATTTCGAAATCATATTTGGATTTGAAAAACAAATCACTGAATGATGGAGAATTTACTGATGAACTAGACGAATTTATTAGCCGTTATCATCCCAACATACAGTGTCCAGTTTGTAAATTATTGTTTGTTAAATTCTCTTCAATGGAGAAACATTTTCATTTGCAACATCCCCAGGAAAAAGAGGGTGTATATATTCTGTGCTGTGAAATGAAAATTCCGAACCGTTTAAATTTGCTCGAACACATTTGTTGGCACTTGGATCCACAATATTTTACATGTGATTTGTGCCATGTATGCCAGCCGAGCATTCATCGCTTAACCGAACATTTCAAGTGTCATCATCCACAGCTATATATGGAACTAATGGCAGGTATACATCAAAAGAAACCGGCCGTACGAATAACCCATCAGGAAATCGATGAATTTATTAATCAAAATTTCCCACAAGTACAATGTGGCATTTGCTACGGTCATTGTTCCACATATCGTGACCTGCAAAAACACTACAAACATATGCATCCACGAAGCCTATATCGCATTATCTGTTGTAATCGTATAATGAAGGGACGTTATGATATCGAAGATCACATTTTACACCATAAAACACCTGAAGCTTTTCAATGTGCCAGATGTAAAAAAGTATTATCATCTCGCATCTATTTGTATTATCATAGACGGAATTGTGGTAATCAGTCAGGACCAACACACCGAGCACTGAAAGCAAAATTACATGATGAGAATATTGCTGCCTATATGAAAACACTAAAATGTCCGACATGCTGTAAATCATTGAATTCGTTTGGTTTACTGAAGCTACACTATAGGAAAGAGCATCATGGTGAAAAATTCAATATAATTTGTTGTAATCAAAGTTTTGATCATCGTAGATATTTTTTGAAACATTTGAAAGAGAGTCATGTTCCGTTGAAGTTGTCATAGGTTGGGTGGGTGGGGATATAAGATTGTCGTTTTCTGTTTTGTTAAGTCTACAAATGCCAAAGAATTTCATGCTTTTATGAAAGCTAATGTACCGGTGGACACATGCTTATGTCGGATAATATGAAGTCAAGCGGACTGGGGCTTGAAAACCAAAAGATAGAAATTCTTCCCCCATTTGCTTAATTTTAACACAGTCATTAAGGCAAAGTCATCAGATGGTTCAATAACTCAATTATTTGTAATATGTCATTTTGGGTTATCAGGAAGAAGGTTAGGTTAAGGATAATCATTGTGTTTATCCTGAAAAAAAATCTTGATAATATTTTTCTCTTTCCACGACCTTTTCAGAGACAAGAGATAAGGCGAGATAAAAAGGGGTTTACAGATTAGGTTTGGAAATTCAGCCAGGGTAATTTTTTTTGCAAAGCTGTAAAATATGATGGGGTCAATTTCGAAGAATATTTTTATTTCATATCTACCAAACAGACAAAATAGGTTGAAGTTTTCGTATAGTTTTCAGATGGCTCAATAATTTTCAAAACGGATTGCCTATAATTTGGTAATTGTGGTTCTCAGGGAGTAGGTTAGGATTGCTTGAGCTGTGGTCGCTTCAGCGGAGACCATTGACGCCCATAAAATTATTCTTCATCTTTTCCTGAAGTTTTTAAAAAGAGAAGATATAAGGACACAATAAGGGGATTAAGATTTGGTTTGGTAATTTGGCAAAACTGTAAAGGATATTTCGTATAAATATATCCAGCTCTCTTACCAAGATTTAAATATACTTCGTTCAATTACCAGCTAGATGGATTTTGAGGTTCTGTTATCAGAATGGCGTAGTAAATCTTACGGGTTCTGCCGAAGCGTTGAATCGTTTCTGTCCTCACATAGACAGCAGAACTCCACTGCATTAATTTACAATTTGTAAGTGCAAGACATCGAGCAAGCTCTTTGGTTTTTATTCCCTTCAATGTCGCTATGAACTGAAATACAACAAAAAAGGGATAGAAATATCCTGGTCTCAGCCTCATTTCCCCATCACAATGAATAGGAGTTTTCATTTCGATTTAAAAAATGAAGCGTTTATATCGTTTTTAAAATGTTTCAATAACTTTGTCCTGATTTATATTAGGCGAGTTTACTTGCGGCAATTCGTTCTCTTTTGAACTTGCTTCATTCGTCTATACAAGGCAATTCGATTTCAAAAATACTTCTTTTTTTGGTATTTCAAATTAGTCCTGATTTAGATTAGGCGAGTTTACTTGCGGCAATTATTATCGTTCTCTTTTGAACTTGCTTCATGCGTCTATACAAGGCAATTCAGTTTCAAAAAATATTTTTTTTTTACATTTTGTGACAATGTTCTGGATTGGTATTTCAAATTACTGGCACTGCAAACAAAATACACAAAACTAATTGCCAGAAAATTGTCGGTACTGGCAATTTTTTTTCAAATTCTATTCCCCTTGGCCCTCTCTCCTGCAAACAAAGACTTGCCGCAAGTAAACTCGCCCAATCTAAATTGAGACTTACTGACACTACAAACAAAATTCACAAAACGAATTGCCAGAAAATTGCCGGTACGAGCAATTTTTTTAATTTCTGTTCCCCTTTCCCCTCCCTCCTTCAAACAAAGACTTGTCGCAATTAAACTCGCCTAATATAAATTGGGACTTTCGAAAAAAAATTGCCTGTTACTTGGTAATTCGGGTTCTCAGGGTGAAGAAGTAAGTTTGGGAAATCTACAGTGTATATGTTGTATCGTTTCTGTCTATTCTTCACTCTCCCATTTGGAAGTGAGAGATCTAAATCTTCGATGACCTCTATTATGATCCCTACATCCCTATTTCTTACCGAGAGTTACCAATGAATAGTGAAACTATCGGGTAGATGGATCTTGATCGGATTTTGCCGATGTATTAGCTAAAATGTGGTTTAACAATATTATCAACTGAAACTTTGATCTTCTGTGATCCATCACGATCAAGCTATGATCTGGAATCTAACAACATTACAGTAGAAATATCCTGGTCACAGCCACATTTCCTTCATTACAATGAATAGGGTTTACATTTCGAATTTTTAATTGGTACTAATTTTACTTTTCATCTAACGGAACTCCTACATTTAAAGCATTATTTCTTAAAAAATATGCCAACATATGTCTAAGCTTTGAAAAGGATTCTCCGATAAAATTATTGTTTTATTAAATACTACTATTTTTCGTTGTAAGTCTAAAATAAATTATTTGAAATAATTTATAGCTATCTTGCAGTTGAACAGAAGATCAAATTTATTATTCGATAATTAAAAAAAAAAACTTTGTAAAAAAAATATTAAAAATAGTATTTTAAGTGCCATATATGAATTTGTTATTGAAATATGAAACCAAATATAAAAATTATACATATGTTATTATGTAAACAAAAATATTTAATGAGTTTTGTTATTATCCACCCTCAGAAACAAACACTAACAAACACAGAGGAGACCACTTAACAAATTTTTTGAATTTGTCACGAACACATGAAGAGCATGAGCATTCAAATCACAAACTCGAATCAATTGTAGATGGCTATCCGATAAACATGTTTATTTTAAGCCATGAGATAAGTAGTTGTACAAAAATTGGAATAGGTTAGCACACCCTTTAAAATTACTTGAATTAACTCTTGAGCGAGTTTATATTTATGTGTAAAAATGTTCTAGGAATTTTTATGTTTGGGATTTTTTTTAATTGTTTTGTGGATGGAAATATGACCACATGCACCCTAAAGTAATACATATTCTTATCTAAGACAAAGGAATAACTAATACGATTTTATGTATTCTTCAAGCATTCGTTTTGATTTGTACGCGTATTTTCTCATGAAGGGTCTCTAAGAGTTGTTTGGGTGCGCGCGTAACATATCCATGAAAATTTATGTAGGGTTGTGGCTTCGTGCTGTTAGGTACATATTAGATGTAGGTTATGCAGGTAGTTAGTGACACGTTGAACTCACACTCATTTAGGTATCCTTCTAGTTTAAACAAGCAGTTAGACTTTCGTGATGATACTAAAAAGGTTGAACAATATGGAATGGTAACAGTTATTCTTATCACAATTACAACTGATTTCAAAATTATATCTATAATACAACGAAGAATAGCAGGAGATGGACATGTAGGAAGTGTCAGTTGCGTCAGACAATAGGCTAAGGTGACAGTAATTAGATGTGTGGGGCATGGGTTGTCGACCGCCGTATCATGTGAAATAAACATTAGTCGCACTCAAGAGATTGAAATATAGGATCTATTGGAATTAACATGTCATGCACACCATGGGTTTTCCAGATGTAATTTACACAGATTTTAGTAAAGCATTTGACACTGTTGTACACAAACTTTTATTATTTAAATTGGATACTATGGGGTTTCCAATGCTACTTTTATCTTGGATTTCATCCTACTTAAAAAATCGTACTCAAAGTGTAGTTTTCAATGATATTATCTCTAGGAACATTATCGTTCATTCTGGTGTTCCTCAAGACAGTCATTTAGGTCTGCTACCCTTTGTTTTGTACTTAAATGATCTTCCTTCAGTAATACAACTTTCTAAAGTGCTAATGTTTGCTGATAATGTGAAGCTATTCAGCAATTTAGACTCGCAAAATCCAGTAATTAATCTTCAAAATGATCTGCACTCTCTTCAGAATTGGTGCAACATTAGCGGCATGTCGTTTAATCTTAAGAATCTTGTGTTAATAAAGCGAAATCATTACTAGGATTTATAAAACGATGGTCTAAGGAGTTTGACTACCCTTATGTGACAAAACGTTTATTTGTTAGTCTGGTTCGCCCTACATTAGAATATGGATGTATTTGATGGAGCCCGTTTTACAACTATTATTCCAAAAAACTTGAATCTATCCAAATTCAATTTTTATTATTTGCTCTTAGATGTTTACCTTGGAGTACAGTTGAAGTACTTCCCCCCTATGAAAATCGCTTAAAACTTGATTGATCTTCCTATTTTTTATAAACTATGTCCCTTTATATGATTTTAAATACAAAATTCTAGATTTTTATACCGACAAAAAAATTTTTTTGACACTGAAAGGGTTAAGTAATTTAATTTATTAACCGGCTGATGTTTTACTGTAGCCGGTGTTTCCCTACATTACTAACCCTCCGGATTATGGGGTGTATACTCTCCCTACGTTATGGGGAGATGGCCCCTTCTTGACAAAGATTGCAATAATTAAGATAGAGTTCTGAAATTACGCAGGAAATGTTTTGGTATTGCAAACGGAGCATATCGGCCTACGGTTTGGTATGTCCCTATATAACGGTACACCCCAATATACCGAATTGGCAGCAATTTGATATTTTGTGTTGTTATTGGATAGCGAATCAGACTAATAAAACTTATCAATATCTAACGATACCGCCCATTATTCTGTATCTTTTTGGGTTTTCAGCCAAATTTTCTGTAATTTTATATTATAACTAGCGGGTCCGGCAAACGTTGTCATGCCTAGCAATATTGTTTATATCTAATTGTCGGAATTTTAGGTCAGTTTTTACACCCTCCAACATACATTTCTACTTCTTATAAGATATTTGATATTGAAAATGTTCAACAGAATTGCTTCTAATTTAATATTAGGAATACTTATTGAGCAGAAAATCTCCCTAAATAATAATATCAATATTGACCCAAGTATTCGGATAGCTCCCATATAAGGGTATCCCTTACTATTCGGTATTTGGGTGTAATTTTACATTCGCCCAAGCTACCAAATATCCCCCATCTAATAGTACCCCACATTTTTTGATGCTGTGGGGGATTTGGACACGTTTTCAAATCTAATCGATTGTAATTTTGCATTTGGTTCTTATTTGGTAGAATGAATCGCACTAAAATTATCTATATTGGCCCACTTTTTGAGGTAGCTCCCATATAACGGTACTCAAAATATTTGGCATTTTGGTGTCTCAACCATATTATTCGGTATTTTTTCATGTGGTGTTAAATCTTCCTTCCAAAAATTAATATATATCCATTTCCATTGTAGTAGCTATAATATACCATAACGGGATATTGAAGGGTAACACACATTTATGAGGAAACATTTCTATTTTGGCCCAAGCTCCTACATACAGGTCCCACTCCATTTTCCGAATTGTAAAGACTTTGACCGAATTTGCTCATAGAGTATGCCATACATATTTCCCGTACCGTTTCGGTACGTTGATGTTCTTTCCCCTTTTCCAACCTGAGTGTCTATAATTTTAAACATTATTGTTAACACAATTTTTACATGTTATTAGATGTCCTGACATATTGAGGTATTTGTAATTTTATAGTCACAGGTTCAATACGAATAGGTCACATCACTTTTTTATATGAACTTAATGATAGAATTTTGGACAGAAAATATCATCGAACATATCGCTCATTTGTTGCAAGAAAGGCATAACTCAAAAAAGACATTTTGCAGAAAATGCGGTTTAAGTTTTCAATTTACTCACACTTTATATGGGATGGAGGAACTTCTACAGCTTCTCAATTAGAGTGTGTAAGAGAGATTCATATGATATTTCTACACAACATGAGATCTATTATAGCGAACAATCGTCATTAATTCGAAAATCACGTTTTTTGAGTTATGCCTGTCATGCAGCAAATGAGTGGTATATCAGCTTTCTCTGTGATACTCATTATTAGTATCGGAAATATGCGTTATTGAGTTTATAAGTTCAAAGATACTAACCAACGATTAGGCAAATACCACCATATAATGGTGCCATCTGATTTCCCGTGGCATAGCAACATTTAAGGTACTTTAAGAAATAAAATGTCCCTATGGAACTATTATTATTACTTTAAGAAAATAATCTTGGGCATGGATCTTACAATCAGAAATCTATTCCGCATGTCTTCTGATTTTCATCGTTGCATTTGTCCCAAATATACGGGCATTCTATGGCAAACGTGTACATTCAATGATATTTCTCAATTATTTTTAAAATTCTTACAAAAAAATTTCAATACAATGTCAATCCAATTGAAAAAAAAAATATATTTAAAATTTTCAATGATTGACAAATGAAAGCTTAAATGAATGATACGCTACCAATCTCAAAATAACAACTACGACCTCGTGGAAATGCAAATATGCTTCAAAATATTTTTTGCAAATTTTTCACGATTTTCAAATTTTTAAACCTTCCCTCGAGCTCCACGAACATTTCAAGACTAATATAAGAAAAATCCGTTCAGCCGTTCTCGAGTTTTAGCGAGACTAACGAACAGCAATTCATTTTTTTGAGGATTTGATACATATTTTTATCACATCGAAATATTTCCTTCCAACATACATAGATCAAGTTCGAAGATGGTACCACCCCCAAACATTTAATTTTACAATATCATGCAAACGGACTATCCGATTTGAACCAAACTTTGTACAACATATTATATTTGCATTGGTCCACTCCTTCTGACACCTCTCCCACAAATGTTCGAAATTTTCAATATTTACATATTCAATCTCAGGCGAATGGAATGCCCGATTTGAACCAATCTTTGCACAACCTATTCTATGTACCTTGCCTAGATAAAGTCCGAAAATGGGACCTATTGATCTACTTCTTTTGGTACCTCACCCACAAAGGATCCAAATGTTCAATATTTATAAATTCATTCTTAGGCGAAAGAAATGTGTGATTTCAACCAAACTTTGCACAAGCTCTTATCTTTATCAATCCTAGATGAAATCCGAAGATGGGACCCATTGGCCCACTCCTTCTGGTACTTTCCCTACATATCGTTAAAATTTCAAATATTAGGCGAAAGGAATAGCCAATTTGATGCAAACTTTGCACGACCTATTATATTTACGTAGCCAAATAAAGTCCGAAAATCGGACCCCCACAAATTGTCAAAATTTTCAATTTTTACAAATCCAATATATATATATATATATATATATATATATCTTGGCAACACCTATTGACACACTTTGTTTTTGATCAGACCTTAACTGTTTTTGTTTTAATCTATCCTATGATAATAATGGTCCACATTTCGGTGTAGCACCCACATAAATATACTGGTTCATTTTTATACCCTCCATATATAGAGGGTATATTCGTTTTATCATTCCATTTGTAACTCACCGAAATATTAGTTTCCGACCCTATAAAGTATATATTCGTGGTCAGGGTAAAATTCTAAGTCAATCTAGCCATGTCCGTCCGTCTGTTGTATAATCTTCTGAAGGAATTGAGATAGGGTGATGAAGGGTTGTGTTTTGCAGGTCAAGTTCGAAAATGGGATATCGGTCCACGTTTAGGCATAGCTCCTATATAAGGGTATCACCCAATTTTCGATATTTAGGGGTTCTTGAGCGAGTTTTTCAACTGAATTCGCTGAAATTTGACACATTTCGTTCTTATTAGCTACGCATTTTATAAGCGAATTCTGAAAGTTGGCATTCACAAAAAAGCGTTTTAACATACAGGAATAAGATGTGAATTCGCCTCATGTAAAATGGGGTTTGTGTCGTGATAATTTAACTGCAATAAATGAAGCGAATATGTTGGCACAATAATTGTGACAACAATTTGTTCAAGCAGACACGTTGGTTGGTGCCTTTGCTGTTCTCATAACATATTTTGTTGTAAATGTAAAACTGTTCACTTTGTGACATCCGGTTTTAGTTCACTTTTTAACCGCCAGTGGGATTAATTGTGTATTTTGTATGGAGTAGCGTCCTTAACTCTTGCAGTAAATGTAATCAACTCTACATCAATGAATTCACCGACAACCACAAAACTACATCGACTACCTGTCCAACTACCCATAATACTCTTAATTTCGGTATTTTGAAGAGCTGGGGCACGTGTTTCAGTCAAATTGGCTGTAATTATATATTTTTGATTGTTAAATAGAAGTTAGTAATTTATATTTTTTCGGGTTCTCATGGAGTATCAAGCCTTCCTACCAAAAATTATTAATATCGGTTTACGTTTCGGTATATCTTCAATCGATCCATTTTCGGTTTTAAAGGCTTTATATACAGTTTCTCACCGATTTTGCTTAATTTGTTATAAAAGGCTATAATCCGGGAAATTTATTATTCTCAAAGTAAACATTTATTATTTTGTTCGAAAATGTATCCAAATACAGTCGAATTTGCTTATATCGATGGTAATCAGTGTTGCCAATTTAGAGCTTTTATTGCTAGAAAAAAGTTATCTAGCACCTATCATCTTTTTTAGCACTTTTATTTTTTTCAGGAATTTTTTAAAATATTGGGTATTTTTTTTCGGGTATGATTTCATTCCAAAAAATATTTGCCGTTTTTCGATTTCACAATGACATGTTAAAAAATGTCAAAACATATTTAAATAAGTAAAATAGCCTTAAAGTTCGGCCGGGCGCATGTCAATAATAGACTTAATTCGAACATTTCTATACCCTTCACCACACTGTGGTACAGGGTATTATGTCTTTGTGCATATGTTTGTAACAGGCAAAAATAATCGAGATAGACTTATGGTTCCTTTTGAGAATATGCATAGAATCAATTTCTGAGCCGATTTATACATGTCCGTCTGTCCGTCCGTCCATGTATTTGTTAACAAAGTACAGGTCGCATTTATGATCCGATTTGGATGAAATTTGGAAAAGGTCACTTAATTGGCCCAAGGACGAACCCTATTGAAATTGGGAAAAATCGGTTCAGATTTAGCTCCGATATATATTTTCGTCCGATTTAAGGTAAATGGTGTACCAAAGTCCCTATATATCTTTCGATTTGCACAAAACTTGACACAGCGTAATGAATAGGGTCTATGATGTGTGTTAAGTTTCCTGAAAATCGGTTCAGATTTAGATATACCTCCCATATATATCTTCGTCCGATTTAAGGTAAATGGTGCACCAAAGTCCCCATATATCTTTCGATGTGCACGAAATTTGGCATAGCGTAATGAATTTGGTCTATATAATGATGTGTGCTAAGTTTCCTGAAAATCGGTTCAGATTTAGATATAGCTCCCATATATATCTTCGTCCGATTTAAGGTAAATGGTGTACCAAAGTCCCTATATATCTTTCGATTTGCACGAAATTTGGCATAGCGTAATGAATTAGGTCTAGAATGATGTGTGTTAAGTTTCCTGAAAATCGGTTCAGATTTAGATATACCTCCCATATATATCTACGTCCGATTTAAGGTAAATGTTGTACCAAAGTCCCTATATATCTTTCGATGTGCCCGAAATTTGGCATAGCTCCCATATATATCTTCGTCCGATTTAAGGTAAATGGTGTACCAAAATCCCTATATATCTTTCGATTTGCACGAAATTTGGCATAGCGTAATGAATTAGGTCTAGAATGATGTGTGTTAAGTTTCCTGAAAATATGCTCAGATTTATATATAGCCCCATATATATCTTCGTCCGATTTAATGTAAATGGTGTACCAAAGTCCCTATACAAATTTCGATCTGCACAAAATTTGGCATAGTGTACTGAAATGAGTCTGGAGTGATGTGTGTAAAGTTTCCTGAAAATCGGTTCAGATTTATATTTGCGCCTATATATTTTTTCTTCCGATTTTATGTAAATTGTGCACAAAAGACCCAAAGTTTGTCCGACTGCAACACAATTTTATAGAATAAACTGTAGTTAATATAAGTTAAGCTCTGCAATTCTCATTGAAATCGGTTCAGATTTTTATATGGCTTCTACATATATATTTTCGTCCGATTTTACACAAAACTGACAGAAATTTTGCACAACGTAAGTTTTGAAATCGGTTCAGATTTGGATAGAGCTTCTATATATATTTTCTCTCGATTTTAGGTAATTTTGTCCCATTGTAAGAAGCAACCCTATATATGAACAAATGAAAACGTTAGTATAGGTTGCAGAATTCGGCAGAATTCATCTGGTGAAGGGTATCATATAGTCGGTCCCGTCCGACTTTACTGGTTTTAATTGCAGCCACTTCAGCAACCACTTACCGAAATAGGATGGAAACTTTTAATGGGAAATAGTTGCCAACATTGACCTATGTAGAACATTGTCCGTTTAAATATGTTCTATCCTACAAGAATGCGGCTAAAATTTTCAAAATATCAAAAATAAGGTGGTACTTTAATATGAGGGCTATGTAAAAATCTTCATCTAAATTTATAATTTTCTTTATTTTTCCCAAAATGTACCGAAAATCAGGTGGTACCGTTATAGTAGTATATAGTACGGTATTTATTTTTTGTGGGAAGCTTTGCCATCCCCTTAGAATCAAAAGTATCAAATTATAGTCGATTCGATTGAAAATCCAAAATGCCGAATAATGGGAGTAACCCTCTCTGGTGGCTACCCTGAAACATGGACCAACATTGATAATTTTTAGTAGGAAGATTTTCTGCAAAATGAGAATGAAAAATAATGTATAATGGAGGTATCGCTCTATGGAGGCTAAAACGAAACATGTACCCATATTGATAATTTTTGAAAATTATATTTATCACAAAAAGAGGGCTACCCTAAAAATAGACCAATATTGATCCTTTATCCCAATATTGACTTTCTACTCATGGAGAACGCTAAATACAAAACCAGTAAGGAAAGTAGTAAAGTCGGGCTGGGCCGACTATATGATACCCTTCACAACTTTGGGTATATTCTACATATGTATCCCAACAGACGACGCGTTTTTGTTATATATCTATATCTGAACCGATTTCAGGGAAAATTGCCAGAGACAAATTTATATTACTTCAGTACGTTGTGTCATTCGGCCTTGCTATGGATCTTTTCACGCAGCTTAGCAAAATCATTTTAGACTTAATTCAGTACTTCAGTAGTGTTGGCGGTTTATTTGGGATACCATTTGTATTTTGTTTTAAAAAAATCACTATTTTAATGGGGAATGTATGACATTGATTGCCGAGGGGAAAAGCAGGGAAGACTATAGTTTCGGATCACGCCACTGATCCTAATCACTTCCCTTAGTTTTTTGTTAGGATATTCTCCCCAGAAGCTATTGCTTCTATACAAAAAACCTTTCAAACCCAAATGTCTCTCGTAACAAAGCGAAGTACTTAGCTGACCAACGTACCCTATACCAAAATTCGTGCAAATCGAAAGATATATAGGGACTTTGGTGCACCAATTACATAAAATCGGACGAAAATATATATGGGAGCTATATCTAAATCTGAACCGATTTTCACGAAACTTTGCCACATCATGCTAGACTTAATTCAGTACGCTATGCCAAAATTCGTGCAAATGAAAAGGTTTCCAGGGACTTTGGTGCACCAATTACCTACAATCGGGCGAAAATATATATGGGAGCTATATCTAAATCTGAACCGATTTTTATGAAACTTAGCACAAATTATTATAGACCCAAATGCCAGTACGCTATGGCCAATTTCGTGCAAATCGAAAGATATATGGGGACTTTGGTACACCAATTACCTTAAATCGGATGAAAATATATATGGGAGCTATTCTAAATCTGATCCGATTGTCACGAAACTTTGCACACATCATTCTAGACGTAATTCAGTGCGCTATACCAAAAGATTTCCAGGGACTTTAGTGGACTATTTACCTAAAATCGGGCGAAGCTATATATGGGAGCTAAATCTAAATTTGCACGAAACTTTGCACACATCATTCTAAACTTAATTTAGTACGCTATGCCAAATTTCGTGCAAATCGAAAGATATATAGGGACTTTTGTACACAATTTACCTTAAATCGGACGAAGATATATATGGGAGCTATATCTAAATCTAAACCGATTTTCACGAAACTTGGAATACATCATTCTAGACCTTATTCATTACGCTGTGCCAAATTTCGTGAAAATCGAAAGATATATAGGGACTTTGGTATACAATTTACCTTAAATCGGACGAAGATATATATGGGAGCTATATCTAAATCTGAACCGATTTTGACGAAACGTGGCATACATCATTCTAGACCTTATTCATTGCGCTGTGCTAAATTTCGTGCAAATCGAAAGATATATAGGGAATTTGGTACACAATTTACCTTAAATCGGACGAAGATATATATGGGAGCTATATCTAACCTTATTCATTACGCTGTGCTAAATTTCGTGCAAATCGAAAGACTTTTGTACACAATTTACCCTAAATCGGACGAAGATATATATGGGAGCTATATCTAAATCTGAACCGATTTTCACGAATCTTGGCATACATCATTCTAGACCTTATTCATTACGATGTGCCAAATTTCGTGAAAATCGAAAGATATATAGGGACTTTGGTACACAATTTACCTTAAATCGGACGAAGATATATATGGGAGCTATATCTAAATCTGAACCGATTTTGACGAAACGTGGCATACATCATTCTAGACTTTATTCATTGCGCTGTGCCAAATTTCGTGCAAATCGAAAGATATATAGGGACTTTGGTACACAATTTACCTTAAATCGGACGAAGATATATATGGGAGCTATATCTAAATCTGAACCGATTTTCACGAAACTTGGCATACATCATTCTAGATCTTATTCATTACGCTGTGCCAAATTTCGTGCAAATCGAAAGATATATAGGGATTTTATTACACAATTTACCTTAAATTGGACGAAGATATATATGGGAGCTATATCTAAATCTGAACCGATTTTTATGAATTTTACACACATCATTCTAGACCTAATTCATTACGCTGTGCCAATTTTCGTGCAAATCGAAAGATATATAGGGACCGTTTACATTAAATCGGACGAAAATATATATGGGAGCTATATCAAAATCTGAACCGATTTTTCCCAATTTCAATAGGGTTCGTCCTTGGGCCAAACAAATGAGCTGTGCCAAATTTCACAAACTATGGCCTAATTATCTGCATATATGCCAGCCTCCAAAATCCCACAGTGTGTAATTACAGTTACTTTCAAAATACCGAAAATCGGATAGCTACCAGACTGACTGACATGGCTAAAGGTGTGAGATGAGGCTGGTTCGAACTAGAAGGTTACGAAAAGTACTAAAATGTACTGAATAGGGGATCATTTGTATTAAGAAAACGGTAAGAGCTAGAATTCTGAAATTTGGAGGTTGAGAAGTGATGTTGATGTATGGAAATGGTTTTAGATATCCGCACTTATGTGTATGAAATGTACTAAATGGTACTTAATCTGGTACTATTTGCATTAAGTGAATCCTCAAAATATTACAATTGGAGTACATGGTTGAGGTACCATCAAAAAATCGTACATATGTGTACTAAAAGTACGAAATGGTACTAAATTGGATTTAGGTAAACAGATAAAGCTGGAGCCTTGAAATTGGGGAATAAAATGAATGTTGGAATGTAGAATTGAGGTAGTTTAGGAAAATTGTACTTGTGGTCACGAAAAGTACTAAGTGGTACTAAATTTAGTACATTTTGGATTTTGGGTGAACTGATAGAGCTGAAAAACTGAAATTTGGAATTTAGATTACTATTGAGCTACAGTGACAGCTTTGGAAATTCGTATTTATGTGTAAGAAAAGTACTTAACGACACTATATTTGGTACAATTTTGGTAAACGGAGAGTGCTGGAAACCAAAAATTTGGAATAATCATTACTGTTGGAGTGCCGAATTTAGAAATGGAAATATATTACTTATGTGCACTAAATTGTACTATATTTGGTACAACTTGATTATGTGTGAAAGAATTTTGGAATTAAAATTACCGTTGGAGTGTATTGTGAATTGATGAAGTTTAGTAAGTTTGTACTTATGGGAACCAAAAGTACTAAATGGTACGAAATATTTTACAATTTGTTGTTGTGTGAACGAATAGAGATGGAATCCTGAAATTTGGGATTAAAATTACTAAATGGTACTAACTAACTTATGTGAAGTAAATTTGTACTAGGATTGATGTTGTTAAGGAAATTCGTACTTATGGATACAAAGTGATACTAAACCTAAAATTTTGAATATTGCAAATTCGTACTTATGTGTACTAAATGGTACTAAATTTTGTACAATATTGGATAGAGCTAGAAACCTACATTTTGGAATTAAAATTACTGTTGGAGTGTAGAATTGAGGTAGTTAATTCGTACTTATGGGAACAAAATGTACTAAATGGTACCAAATACTGTTCAATTTATTTTTGGGTGAACTGATAGGGCTTGAGTTCTAAATTTGGATTAATATTACTGTTTGAATTTAGGATTGACACATGGAAGTAGTTTTGATAATGTGTAATAATGTGTACAAAATTGTACTAAACTTGGTACAATTTAGATTAGATTCGTACTAATGAGTACAACAACTACTAAAGGCTAAAAAAATTTGGTATAGTCAGGTGAATGGGTAGAACTGAAATTTGGAAAAAATACTGCTGAATTAAAGTAGTCATGGAAATTCGTACTAATTGGTATGAAAAGTTTAAAATTTTATTAGTATAAGTAGCGTGCACTTCGCTAGTAGCCCTTTCCTTCGTCTTTAGCCCTTTCCTTACTGGTTAGCTTAAATGCCTTGTTTTATTTGCCATATTATAATCTATTGAAAAAATTATTTGAGTTATATTAAAAACCTTCGGAAATTGTTATTCTTATAATTGCAAGTAAGATATAATTAACAAAAATTAGATACTAACTCATTGCTCAATGATTTATTGCAATATCCCTTTGATGTCAATGTTGCACAGGATGCTGTTTTCCTATACAAAGAATATCTAAGGTGAATTAAAAGCTTAAAACCAAATGCACTCATTCATATTTTGGAAGTTATACTAGTCACGTAGAAACATTCAAAACTATTTACAGGAAAATTAAAATTGGAAAATCACAATAATATTGGTAACGTTTCTAGAAAATTTAAAAAAAATATATATAACTGTAAACTAAATTTGATTGCAGAAGACAAATATGCAAAGAAGGCGACAGAGGAAGAAGGATGTACATTTGTACAGAAAATAGTCGTACAAGAAACATTGGTCATTATAGAATATTTCAAGTTGATAACAATAATTTGTTGATTATTTGTTCGAAAATTTGGTATGTGTAGATACATGTACCTATGAACGTATGTAAGAGTCTATATGAATCATTTTACACGAAAGATCCAATAAAATATTTCTAAAGTAAATAATATATGAAATTTTTATCATAATGTCATGATCCCTTAGTTTGAGTAGGTATGCGGAATATTTCTAGGGGAATATATATGGAGGTTATATTGACAATAATTTTCATAGTCATTTTTCATTTAATTTATATAGATTTTGTTTGAAAAATTTGATTAACGGAAGAGTGATATGAAACTTCTTAAATATGTGTATTAATAAGATAGATAGCATGAACATAAAATAAAAAAAGCATGGTTCAAAAAAAAAAAAAAAAAAAAAAAAAAAATAAATTAAAAAAAACTATTAGGAGCAATATTGTAAAACTAAAAAATAATATCATATGGAATTTCTCTATACAAGTTCAAATATAAAAAAAAAATTTAACTCATTTTGTCTACTTGCAGCAAGTTTGTACGGCAAAGCAAATAAGTGAATACTTCTTTCCAATACAAATAATACCCGGGTAAACGGGTATAAACAATTTAGCCTTCCCACCAATCTAACTTACGACTAACATCAACTATATGATTATACATGGCCGTTATATTATCGATTTACATCAAATTATACAAACGTCATTCCACAATTAATCACTCAGCTTATGCTAGATTTCGTGCCAATCGGAAAAAACGGGAGACTTTGGTGCACCAATTACTCTTAAATGTATTATCCAATTACAAGGATAATAAAAGTGATATGTAGGGGAGACTGGGGCACATTCGACACTTTTTGTTTAGAGCTCTATTTCTCAGAAACTATTCAATATATATAAAAACTTTATGGCTGATTATAGTCCTCTGATACTTAATTATAAAAACTAGTACCAAAAAGATAAAATAATTTAGTATTAGTTAAAAATTTTTACAGTTTTGTAAAAAAGATCAAATTCGCCGAATATGCCCCAACCCGGGGTAGCTTCGGCATTTGATGGGGCACATTCGGCACCATAGCCACAGCCGGGTAATTGTCATCGCTATCAGTCTGGTTGAAATTCTGATCCTCTAAAGGCTCTATTTGATTTTAATACGCCACACAATGTTTGAATTATAGGACTTTACTTTCTAGCGACGGACGTTTACATCTCAAGGTCGCATACACCATCAGAAATAGAGGTTTTCTATCGCATTTTCGTCAATACAAGCACGTTTGATCTTATATATGCAATTTCGAGCCATATTAAAGGATTAGGTTTAAAGACAAACTCAAAAATATTTTAAGGAAATAATATTGCACAATCTGTATATGGTCGAATGTGCCCCACTTTAAAATGCCGAATGTACCCCGAATGTCCTTTTTATAGTAAGGAAAGTAATAAAGTCGGACGGGACCGACTATATGATACCCCTCACTACTAAAGATATATTAAACAGGACTATTATCATGAAATTGGATGAAATAAAATAGGTGATATTTGTCTAAATGTGAATCGACCTAGATCTATCCATAAACATGTCATTCGTTTGTTGCAATGGGACAAAAGCATGTAAATCGACTTCAAACAAATGTAAATAAGTCATCCGTAGGGCTATGTCTGTACTTCTAGAAAACGCAACTACGTAATTCTATACTCAATTTTGTATATTGTGCAAAATTTGATGTTAATCTGACATACATGAGGAGTTTGATGCACAATTTACTTAAAAAAATAAAAATAAAATCGAACGAAAATATATATGAAAGCTATATCCAAATATGAACCAATTTCAATGAAACTTGTTACAGGTTAGGTTATACTAATTTTAGAACGTTTTGTTCCTATGAGCTATATATTGGTTCCTTGGTGCGTCAATTACTTAAAACCAATCTATAATATAAGGGAGCTATATCTAAATCAAAACCGATTTTCAGGAAACTTGGCACACATGGATTCAACTCAGTACGCTATGCAGCATAAGAACTTTGGTACATTATTTACATTAAGGGAACCCCACCCATTCTCGATTTTAATTTTTGAAGATTTTCAATGGGCTTGTAAATCAATACCAATGCTTGTTAAGTTTTGTAACTTTACACATATATAATTGTTTTTTGTAATTAAAGAAAAGTCCTTATTTTTGATGGCGGGCATGATAACTCCTCACTGGAACATCGGAATCGGAAAATTCCGACGGTGTTAGAAAGAGTACATGTGTGGCTCTCGTATGAACTAGGATTATATACTTCGCTCTAAAATTAACAAAATGGTGGACCATTGAAAAAATATTTTTGGAAAATCGCCGATTTTTTACCAAAAACGAAGTTAAAAAATAAGGAAGATCTTCACCGATTGGCTTTATCCTAGTTCATACGAGAGATATACACTCCCAGAGAAACCTTGCAAAATTTGGAACCGATTGGATTATTAGTTTTTGAGTTATCGTGCCCGCCATTCGCAAAAAAATGTTTAGAGAAAAACTCGTATAAAGTTTGAGAAGCCCTTCAGCCGTCACTTGATGCTGACACAATAAATCGGATATATCTTCAAGAGTTCTTGAGATTTTCACTTGAAATTTTGTAGGGACATTCTTTAATTAGTGTAGATTCGAATTATATCAACAAAAATTTTGACCCCGTGAATGGGGGGGTCCCCTTAAATCGGACGAAAATATGTATATCACGAATTCCACAAAAAGGTCAACCACACAGGTGAAAAATCAATTCGTTAAGAGAGATATGAAATTATATAGGAAATATTCTTTGCAATCGGGACAATATATTTTTAGTTGAATTTTGAAAAATAACCGTAGTTTTTCTTTTCGTTGTACCATTTTCGCGTGGAGAGTAACTTGGGCATATTTTTATTAGTTTTAGAGTGTCATTTGTCGTAAGTGTGAACGCTGTTAGCTAAAATAATATCAATAATAAATATTAAATTCAAATAAAGTAATATCTTACTAAGAATTACATATATATAAACCTATACATATACCAAGAGAATCCCGTGGTAAGTGCAGTTAAATAGTGTAAGAAAATATGTAACGCGTGCGTGACAAAATTAGCATATGTTTCTATACAGACTCTAATATGAGAATTTTTTTTTTGATAATGCTGTTATGTGTGGATCTTGAGATGACAAATTCAAATAAAACAAAGTTTGTCTTCTATCCGTCACGCACATGTTACATTCTTCCTCAATAAGTTGCTTTAGAACCGAATTTACAGGCAAAAATGTCGTCCATAACTGCATAATGATTTACCAAAGTTCTTGGGGCCACACAAAGCTATAATATCCTGACAACATGGTTGTGTGGGGTATAAGAACTAGCATTTTTAAAACATTCTGTTTTGAATTTAATTTTTTTAGTACATGTGTGTGTAACAGTGCGTTACGAGTGTAACATGTGCGTGACGGTGTTCAAAGTTAAAAAAGTATATCTTAGAAATTTTTTTCTCAAAAAAATTGAATGTCAATATAATCTTGAATAACCCATTATAGCTTTAAAAAAAATCCGCAATTTTATCTCCAGCCAATTCGCAGAAATTTCATATTGAAACTGATATCCAATTTTTAAAGGGAAAATTTTGTAGCGCGTGCGTACGCTAATTTTTTCTTAATATCTCCGACATTTACAAACATATTCATAAAAAAATTAGCAGGTATTGTAAAAGGCGTAAAACTATTTAATAAAAATTGCGAAAGAAATTTCGGAAACAAATTTTTCTTAACTAAACAAACGATTATATTTCGCACGCTGTAACAGTGCGTGACATGGAATTCGTGATATCTAGATACGAACCGATTTTCACGAAACCCAGCACACATCATTCCAGCATCAATTCAGTACGCTATGCCAAATTTCATGCAAATCGAAAGATATATAGGGTCTTTGGTGCACCATTTACCTTAAATCGGACCAAAATATATATGGGAGCTATATCTAAATCTGAACCGATTTTCACGAAACTTAACACACATTATTCTATACTCAATTCAGTATGATGTGCCAAAATTTCGTGCAAATCAAAGGATATATAGGAACTTTGGTCCACAATTTACCTTACATCGGACGAAAATATATTTACATATAGCAAATATGACCCGATTTTCAGTACGCTGTGTCAAATTTCGTGCAAATCGAATGATATTTAGGTACTTTGGTGCACCATGAAATCGGACGAAACTATATATGGCAGCTATATCTAAATCTGGACCGATTTTCACGAAACTTGACACACAGCACTCTAGGCTCAATTCAGTACGTTATACCAAATTTTGTGCAAATCGAAAGATATATAGGGACATTGGTGCACCATTTACATTAAATCGGACGAAAATATATATGGGATCTATATCTAAATCTGGACCGATTTTCACGAAACTTGGCACACATCACTCTAGGCTAAATTCAGTATGTTATACCAAATTTCGTGCAAATCGAATGATAATTAGGGATTTTCGTGCACCATTTACCTTAAATCGGGGGAAAATATATATGGGAGCTATATATAAATCTGAACCGATTTTTTCCAATTTCAATAGGGTTCGTCCTTGGACAAAATAAGTGACCTATGCCAAATGTCATCCAATTCGGAATATAAATGTGACTTTACTTTGTTTACAATTTAACATCGACAGACAGACGGACGGACGGATGGACGAAAATGCATAAATCGACTTAAAAAGTGATTTTATGCATATTCTCAAAAGGAACCATGTATCTATCTCGTTTCTTTTTGCCTGTTACAAACATATGCACAAAGACATAATACCCTGCACCACAGTGTGGTGAAGGGTATAAAAAAAATTAAGCAAATAATATTTCACTATCTGTATATGGCCGAATGTGTCCCACTTTAAAATGCCAAATGTACCCCGACTTTTTATAGTTTTTGTCATTTTTTCCTATCAATCTTCTAAAAACATTATTTTTTTAATTATTGTTTTTGCAAAATAGTCAGGCTGAATCCCAGCAAAGACATAGAAACCGTATAGACTCGACAAAATGTATTTTGACAAAATAGTTTATGAAAACATAGGTATAACAGAGGCATGTTAAGAATAAAAACGCCAATACGCGAAAATGTCTGTATAAAATGTAAATAAAATCACAGGTCTGCACTCAAAATATATGTTTTCATTTTACAAGCTTAAAATATAGCACTAAAAACGTTTAATAGTGTTCGCTCCGTTGTTATGATATCGTAACATCGTAAGGAAAAGCCATTTGTTGGGAATTGTTTACGTATCGATTGTCCTATCTTTATACTTTTATGTCTTTGATCCCAGTTTGTTGTTTTTATAAAAAAACAACTATTTATTAGTGGGGAATGTATGGCATTGTTTGCCGAGGGGTAAGGCAGGGAAGACTATAGTTTCGGATCACGCCATTGATCCTCATCAGTTCCCTTAGTTTTTTGTCGCGATGTGACAACACACAACAGGGGGAAAGGTGTGGTATTGTTTGTAAATGCCTTGTTAGACCTGGTAGCTGGAGATTTCAAACTTTGCGAATTTTGATATTCGATACCTAGGTATCGAAGCTAGTGATGGAGAGATTCATATCAAAAACGCGATTGCCGAATGTGCCCCGATGCCGAAGATGCCTCAGTTTCCCATAAACACGATCATTTTGTTTGTTCACAAACTACTGGACAACGAATGTTTTCTCATCGGAGAAAACCAAATTCGAGCCATTTTTCGTCCACTGCGACGCGGGTTTCGATCAAGTCGCTTCTTTACTTATCGAACGATTTCTGCTTATATTGCTGTTTTCTTCCATTCACTTCCTTGACGTCGGGCTAAGTTACCAGTATCACGGCAACGAGATATGGTACGAGACACAAAAGATTTTTCAGATTTAAAAGCTGGAGTGCTCTAACGATAGCCACTTGTGTTTTTCCAGCCAAACATAAAGAAATCACACTATCACGCTTGAATTCCATCACGAACAACTTTTTTTCTGAAAAATTCTCACCAAAATGCTTTTGTACGCTTGTAAACAATATAATGAGCTGTCACTGAAATCAATTTAACTGCCGGGGAAGTGGCTTAGAAATGACAGCAGTCTGAAGTTGGTTGAAATTTTTTCATCTCACCCTGTATGTTGCTATGACTTCCTGAATGTTTGATATTGAAAATGGAATATTTATCGGTACACCTTTAGGGGTATCTGCCATAAAAAGTACCACTAATTTCTGTATTATTCAAATTTTAGCCGCACTTTTTACATCGATGTGGCTGAATCATTGTAATTTGACATTACGGGCTGCAGGAGAATGATAAACATATGTTTGGAATTTTTTAATTTAGGTCACCGTTTTAATAAGTACCACCATATTATCGGTATTTCCGAAGGCATTTTAAGCCGAAGTGTCTGTGATTTGACATTCTGTGTTCTTGGATTGTGAAAAACATATTTGTAGATCAATTTCTATATAGACCTTTATTTTGACATTCCGTATTCTTGGGTGTTAAAAGATATTTCTGGTTCACAGTGCGTCGCAAATCTTTCTTACTAAATAATACCAATATTGGTGATCAGATATAGTCCCCATATAACGGTACACCCATTTTTGGGTATTTTAAGTATTTTATGCTTCAACTTATTGTTGTGGGAATAAAAGATCGGTTCGATTGAACTTAACCCTCGGCCTTATGACTATGAGGGTATATACACTTAGTTGCTCCAAAAATGTACCTAATCGAAATAAAGGTTTTAAACTCAATCCAAGTTCGGAGATGGGGAATATCGGTCCATTCTTCCCGGCACCTCCTTCACAAAATATGTAAACATTTTGCTGGAAATTAATATCTAATATTTTAACCAAGCCTTTATAATGTTTTAAGATGGAGCTTATCGGTCCACACCTTCTAGTACCTCCCTCACAAAGAGTTAACATTTTTCAAACTTGTAAATCTCATATGAAACGAACGCAGTATCTAAGTAGCTAAGTACCTCATTTTGAAGAATTGTACATCTAAATATCAAGTGAATAGAATGTCCGATTTCAAACTTTCTATGTCGATTTATGAGTGTCCGTCTCTCAGACAATCCGTCTGTCTGTTGAATCATCAAGTTTCCGGGTAGCCCTATATAATTTTACACCCATTATTCGACTTTTGGAAATCTTTTTTAAGGAACAACCGTTCTGTAACAAGCCAGCTAAGTAAGTATGTATACGACTTTTCAAGACCGACTTTCAATTTTCTTCATAAATACATCGTTATTTACACTGTGCTACAAAACAACAAAAAAATATTCAGGGGTTCTAATGCACTATAGGTCAAATGACCACTTTTTTCAAAATTCATTGAATTTGAAAGAAATCGGTTCAGATTTGGATATAGGTCCCATCTATATTTTCATCCGATTTCAGGTTTAAGATGCACCAAATCCGCAATATACAACGGATTGCGATGAAATTTGGTTTGTACGATTTTTTGCGTCTGCAAATAATTGTGTCGAAATTGGTTCAAGGCGGTTCAGATTTAGATATAGCTCCCATATATATTCTATCCGATTTCACGTCTAAGTAACTCCAAACTCAAAAAATGAATTCGATCATCGTAGTTTGCATGCGTTTTTATAAGCTAGAATCAACTTAGAAAAATTTTGTTCAGATTTAGATATAACATCCATATATATGTTTCATCCGATTTCACGTTTAAACCACGCCAAACTCACAATATACACCCGATCATAACGAAAATAAAAAATGCCTCTGCAAAATATGATTCAAATCGGATCTAATTTAGATATTGCTCTCATATATATGCTCTATCCGAATTCAACTTAAACCACACCAAAAGACTACAGGTCAGAAAAACTATATATAGCGCTATTAAATATGTCTAATAGGTTATTCATGATTTTTGTCCTTGAAAACATTAATCATTCTGTGACATTTTTCCCAATTTTGTGCTAATTTTAAAGAAAGTAAATGTACTATTTGCTTTAAAAATTTCTCTATTTCATCTGAGATGTTGTCGACATCAATTTTGCTCACTAAATCTTTGAAAACAGCACCACCTTTTTTATACCCTCCACCAAGGTATGGAGGGTATATTAATTTTGTCATTACGTTTCTAACTCACCGAAATATTCATTTCCGACCCTATAAAGTATATATATTCTTGATCAGGGTAAAATTCTAAGACGATGTAGCCACGTCCGTCAGTCCGTCTGTTGTAATCATGCTATCTTCCGAAGGAATTTAGATAGGGTGCCATCTTCAAGTTCGAAGATGGGATATATCGGTCCACATTTAGGCATAGCTCCCACGTTTAGGCATAGCGCGTTTTTCAACCGAATTCGCTGAAATTTGGTACATTGCGTTCTTATTGGGTACTAACTGTTGCCACAAAAAATTATAAATATAGGCCCACTTTTTCTAATAGCCCCCATATAACGGTACCTCCTAATTTTCAGTATTTTGGGGGTTTTGGTCGTATTTTTCCACCGAATTGGCTATAATTTAGAACTTTTAGTTCTAAATAGGTTCCAAATCACTCCACAAATTTTTCTGGTAGCTTCCCATACCCCCAATTTTTGGTATTTTGGAGTTCTTGAGCGCGTTTTTCAACCGAATTCGCTGAAATTTGGTACATTGAGTTCTTATTGGGTACCAAATATCTCCACTAAAAATTATAAATATAAGTCCATTTTTTCTTGTAGCTCCCATATAAGGGTACCCCAAATTTCGGTATTTTGGGGTTCTTGAGCGCGTTTTTCAACCGAATTCGCTGAAATTTGGTACATTGAGTTCTTATTGGGTACCAAATATCTCCACTAAAAATTATAAATATAAGTCCATTTTTTTGGTAGTCCCCATATAAAAAATTTCGGCATTTGGAGGATCTTGAGCGCGTTTTTCAACCGAAATCACTGAAATTTGGTATTTTGTAGCCGTATATGGAAACAAATCTCCCTACCAAAAATTATTAATAGTCAACCCCATTTTTTATATTAATATATATTCCGCGTTTTGGAACGTACGGTTCGATAATGAACTATAGCCCGCATTTAGGCTTAGCCGTAGCCCCTGTGTGGGAGGTACCAGAAGGCATGGACCAATATTCCCAAATTCGGACTTGAACTAAGTTTGGATGACATAATAAGATGGGATGAAATCAAATTTTTCTGAAACGGATTTGGTCCCAAGAAACATGGGGTCTAGAACCAATATTTCGATGAGGCACATTTTCAATGTGTGAAAGTGTATACACACTAATTAGCCATAAGGCTGAGTGTATAATTTTATATTAAAAATTATTGTTTACATAATCGGATTGTAGAAATGTCGGTATATGTCAATTTTTTGGTATGTTCCCTATATTTTCATTTCAAGTACCTGTCAGTATATCTATGGTGGAGGGTATGCAAAGTTCGGCCCGGCCGAACTTATGGCTTTTTCAATTGTTCTTTTTGTTACCTTCTTTTCGCCATATTTCAAAAAGATCGATTTTTTTATACGGAGGTTGCCTAGAAAAAGGGCATTACTCACAAAACGCAAAAAATCGCAACTTGCAAATTTAAATT
The DNA here is from genome assembly GCF_032173495.1 of Musca vetustissima. Taxonomy (NCBI): domain Eukaryota; kingdom Metazoa; phylum Arthropoda; class Insecta; order Diptera; family Muscidae; genus Musca; species Musca vetustissima. The sequence goes on from NW_026873935.1 coordinate 147,348, forward strand.
AACTCATTATTTATCACTTAATTTATGTGCAAAATTTCAAAGAGGTCATATTGGGTCATTTGTTTTAATAGCTTACTGAAAGTCAATCTATCAAATTACTTTAACCCTTTAAAGTCTTCATAGGCTAAAGGGTTATTTTCAAGTATAGTGTCGCAAACATAAAAATGTTTTGATTGAATATAAATATGCTCACTTGAATCTATATTTTCCATTTTACACGAATTCATTATTGTAAACGCAATCGAAATACAGTCGACTCCGCTTTACTGTAAGTCGCTTAACTGAAAAATATCGGATAAATGAAATTAATTATCTACACCATAACATTTTAGGTTAATCGCTCACAATTTACACCGAATAAGTGAAACTTCGCATAAATGAAAATATCGGATAACTGAAATAGCTTTTGGAGTCAAATATTGCAATTTCCCTTCAAATCACACCGAATTACTGAAAATCATGAGAATGAAGACAGAATATTTTGCATTAAGGAATACACATTTTCAAAGCCCACCCTAACAGATATTTTTCAGCAATTAATGATTTTTCCGACGTATGTGTGTCAAGTATATATAAATTTGACGTCGAAGAACGTTAAGTTCGTTCGGCCAAACTTTTAAAACCATTTGGAAAATTCGAAAAAAGACTCCATTCTTCATTTCTATATTTTATATACAAGTAACAAAAATTTACCAAAATATGTTACAGAATGTACGGATCAGCAACGTACACAGGATTTCATAAGATGATAACCAAATTATAAATAGGAACAATTTAAAAATGTGAATCTATACGCAGCAGTGAACATGTCAACCACTTTCAACTTCTATCGTCTATTTTCATAAGATTCGAAACCTACGAATTCGACATAAAATATGGATTATTAGAATTCATAAAATTATAAAAAAAAAGTTTATGAGAATTTTGGATAAAAATTCTACTCTTCGAAAGAAAGAAAAAAGAATAATATAAATCCGTTAGAAAGTAAATAAGTTATTCGCGTTTCAAATTGAAAATCTATGAGACCATGTTTTTCTCTACATTTGCCGTTATAAAACTAATTTTTATTAATTGACCCTTAATCCGGGGTCAATGACCCTTAATCCGAATTAAGTATAATTGATAAACCGGATAAACCCTTAATCCGAGGTTAATGAACCTTATTGCGGATTAAGCCTTAATTCGAGGTCAATGGCCCTTAATCGGAATTAAGCCTTAATGCGGGGTCAATGACCCTTAATCCGGATTAAGTTTAATTGATCCCGGATTAATCCGGATAAAGCGTCATTGATAAACTCTTAATCCGGGGTTAATGACCCCTAATCCGGATTAAGCCTTAATCCGGTGTCAATGACCCTTAATCCCGATTAAGTGTAATAGACCCCGGAATAAGGCTTAATCCGGATTAAGCGTCATTGTCCCCGGATAAACCCTTAATCCATGGTTAATGACCCCTAATCCGGATTAAGCCTTAATCCGGGGTCAATTACAATTAATCCGGATTAAGGGTCATTGACCCCGGATTCAGGCTTAATTCGGATTAAGGGTCATTGACCCCGTATTAAGGTTTATGATAACATTCATCCAGGACCTGATGGACACAACCATGGATTAAGCGTTTATCCGGATTAAGCCTTAATCCGGGGTCAATGACCCTTAATCCAGATTAAGCCGGATTAAGGCTTAATCCGGCTTAATCATTGACCCCGGACCCCTTAATCCGGATAAAGGGTCATTGACGCCGGATTAAGTATTAATCCGGTTAAACCTTTAATCCGGGGTTAATGACCCCTAATCCGGATTAAGCATTAATCCCTTATCCGGGGTCAATGACCCTTAATCCGGGTTCAAAGACGCTTAATCCGGATTAAGCCTTAGTCCTGTGTAAATGACCTTAATCCGGATTAATCATTGATCCGAGATTAAGCCTTAATCCGGGATTAAACCTTAACCCCTGATTAAGCCTTAATTCTGATTAAGGGTCATTGAACCCGGATTAAGGTTTAATCCGGATTAGGGGTCATTAACCCGGGATTAAGAGTTTATCCGGATTAAGCCTTAATTCTTGGTTAATGACCCCTAATCCGAATTAAGCCTTAATCCGGGGTCAATGACCATTAATTCGGATTAAGTGTAATTGACCCCGGATTAAGGTTTAATCCGGATGAACCCTTAATCCGGGTTAATGGTCATTAAACCAGGATTAAGGGTCATTGACCACGGATAAAGGGTTTATCCGGATTAAGCCTTAATCCGGGGTTAATTACACTTAATCCGAATTAATGGTCATTGACCCCGGATTAAGGCTTCATTCGTCAGTAGTCATTAACCCCGAATTAAGGCTTAATGACCCTAAATCCGGGGTCAATGACCCATAATCCGGGGTCAATGACCCTTAATCGGGGTTAAGCATTAATCCGGGGTCAATTACACTTAATCCGGATTAAGGGTCATTGACCCCGGATTTACAAGAAACTTAACCCAATTCATTCTAATTTAGTATGCGACCTGTACTTTGTTTACAATTTGACATCTGCAGACGGACAGACGGACGGACTGATGGACTGACGGAGATGCATAAATCAACTCAGAAAGTGATTCTATGCATATTCTCAAAAGGAACCATGTGTTTCCTTTGCCTGTTACAAACATATGCTCAAAGACATATTACCCTGTACCACAGTGTGGTGAAGGGTATAAAAAGGGGGTTATATGGGGACTACCCCAAATAGGGGGCAAATATTAATAATTTTTGGTGGGGAGATTTGTTACCATATACGACTACAAAATAACAAATTGCAGCGAATTCTGCAGAACCCCAAATACCGAAAATTGGCGGTACCCTTATATGGGGGCTATCCGAAAAAGAGATTTGATACCTATTAAGAACTCAAAATACTAAATTACATCCAATTCGGTGGAAAAATACGATCAAAACCCACAAAAATACAGAAAATTAGGAGGTACCATTATATGGGGGCTACTAGAGCAAGTCGACCTATATCTGTAATTTTTTGTGGAGACATTTAGTACCCAATAAGAACTCAATGTTCCAAATTTCAGCCTATTCGGTTGAAAAACGAGCTCAAGAACCCCAAAATACCGAAAATTGAGAGGTACTGTTATATGGGAGCTATGCCTAAAGGTGGACCGATATATCCCATGTTGGAACTTGATCTGCCTGCAGACAAAAGATAAACCTATGCAAAATTTTGGCGATCTATCTCAATTCATTTAGACGCTAGAGTGATTAAACAGTCGGACATGGATAAATCGTCATAGAATTTTACGCTGATCAAGAATATATATACTTTATAGGGTCGGAAATTATTGTTTCGATGAGTTACAAACTCATACCTTTCATACTATGGTGGTGAATTTACTAGACCTCCGCAAACCATATGCTGAGGGTATATATAGGCCGACAACACCGACTGACACTTTTTTATTTTAATCCATTTTTGAAGAGTTCGCCACAGTGTAAAAGTGTTTTAAGAGCTCTTAATTCTCTAAAGTAAGATCATTAAACCATATTTTTTTAAATCCTGTCTATTAAAATTAGACCGATAAAATGTATTCTATCTATAGTCAGATAATTTGTGCTTATTTAGAATACCTCTGGAAAAAGATCTTCCAGCAATATAAAATATAACTTATTATTTCTTTCTGTGTTTCTATAACTAAACACATTTTCTTATTGTTGTTTTTGTTGAATTAGTTGCTTAACTTGGCTAATACATTCATACATATTCATTTTCTATTCATTTTCCCAAATTCATTTGGATATAAAAGTCCAGTCTTTTTCGTTCCCGAAACTTTGTAATCAAGTTCAAAAAATTGCCAAGAGTTTAGAGTACCGCAGAAAACGTGATGTCTGATGACTTACAATGATGTAAAGAAGTCCTAGACTCTATACAAAAACACACACCAGACAACATATTTATAACGTATCTAATGTACAAATTATGCTAGGCAGAAAAGGGGCAGTTCGGACTTATCACTAGGAAGTTATAAAAAAAAAACACAACTGAAAAGTCATTTTGAAGTCTGCAAAACTTTCGAAAACTGTATTTGTTGATTTGTTTCTTATTCAAATATTTGCTAATGGCAAAAAAATCTATCATCTTTTTCTATCATCAGCCGACTACGAGATTAAACATATTAGCTATATGTCATGCGGCTTCCTTGAGTCACATGCCGCCAACAGCTATTATCGTCATCATCATCAACTATTTGACCAGAAGTTTTCAATGGCAAAGAAGTGAAAGACAAGGAAAAATCATCTCCACAACACGTCTCACAAATTGTTGTGCAGTGGAGAATGTACGAGGCACTCCTAAGTGGACTACTTCTGTTTTTTCGCATCATCACCACCACCATCATAGTCATCAAGATTTAATAGGACTTTTTGGTGGAATTTTTTTCGGTCTACATATTTGTGTGTGTGTGTGGTGGCATGATAAAATACTTTAAATTAATCTTCGCCAATATGCATCAAGTGGCGGCGTCGGCATCCATTGCAATAATGCAGCGTTGGCAATTTGCAGCAGTGCCGGCAAAACAGTCACAGATGTATGAAACGTGTTCCAAGGAGAGCATGGAATCCATGGTATACGACGAAAAAAACTCAAATTTTTGTCATTGTCTTGGTGACTTCCAAAAAACGAGAAGTGGAATAGCATCGGATATGATATTCTCCACACGTTGCTGGGCACAGTGGGGTAGGAGAACTTATTTTCAGCCTGACTGAATAATGGTTTCTATAGAAAAATATATATTCTATAGAAAAACATATATTCTGTATGGCCGAATATCATGTTCTATAGGAAAACATCTATTCAGCCTGGCTGAATAAGGTTTTCTATAGGAAACCATCTATTCAGCCAGGCTGAATAAGGTTTTCTATAGGAAAACATCTATTCAGCCAGGTTGAATAAGGTTTTCTATAGGAAAACATCTATTCAGCCTGGCTGAATAAGGTTTTTTTAGGAAAACATCTATTCAGCCTGGCTGAATAAGGTTTTCTATAGGAAAACATCTATTCAGCCTGGCTGAATAAGGTTTTCTATAGGAAAACATCTATTCAGCCTGGCATCTATTCAGCCTGGCTGAATAAGGTTTTCTATAGGAAAACATCTATTCAACCTGGCTGAATAAGGTTTGAATTAGGTTGTCTATTGTTGTCTATAGCATTACATATATTCCGCCTGGCTGCATATTATTCTTATTCAGCAATTTAGTCCACTGTGCCTCGTTTCAGTACCACAATGATATTAATGGTAACACATGTTCCAATCGGACCCTTCTATTGAAATAAGAAGAAACCCCCGTACCACTCAAAAAAGAACAAACCAAAGACAAGAACAGATTTTAGCCACTAATTCAGCATTTCTTAGCCAATATAACAAGATGAAGAAAAAGACGTAGATGCAACAGAAAAGTGGCAAACATATCGTATTTCTATTGGCCATATATATCTATCTGAATATCTATTCCAATCAGTGTTGCCAAAACTTTGTTGAGGAAAAATGCTAGATTTTGTTGAAAAAAATGCTAGAAAGTGCTAAATAATTTAAAAAAGTGCCAGAAAAAAGTGCTAAAAATTTCTAAAACAAAATTGTTAATATTTAATAATGAAATATTAATCAGAAACCCCATTTATTCTTAACGGCTATTCGTTGTCGATTTAGCCATGTCCGTCGCATTGAGGTCGCAATATTGAAGACAGAGCTTTGGAATTTTGCACATACGTTGGTACCATTTCTATGAGATTTGATATTGGAAATGGAATATATCGGTCCTTTTTGGGTACACCATACCCCAATATTTTTTTTAAGCTTTTAGGCACATTTTTATACCTTTCACCATAGTATGGAGGGTATATTAATTTTGTTTTTCGTTTGTAACTCATCGAAATAATCATTTCCGACCCTATAAAGTATATACATTCTTGATCACCGTTAAATTCTATGACGATATAGTCATGTTCGTCTGTCCGTCTGAGGACAATTTGGTACATTGAGTTCTTATTGGGTAGCAAATATCTCCACTAAAAATTATAAAAAGGGGTCCATATTTTCGGATAGCCCCCATATAAGGGCACCCCCCAATTTTCAGTAGTTTAGGGTTCATGAGCGCGGTTTTCAACCGAATTCGCTGAAATTTGGTACATTGAGTTCTTATTGGGTACCAAATTTCCCTACTTAAAATTATAAATATAGGTCCATTTTTTCTGGTTGCTCCCATAAAAGGGTACCTCCCAATTTCCAGTTTTTGGGTGGTTTTAACTTAATTGGCTGTAATTTAGTACTTTGAGTTCTTATTGGGTAGCAAATCTCTCCACAAGAAATTATAAATATGGGTCAATTTTTTCGGGTAGCCCCCATATAACGGTACCCCAATTTTCGATATTTTGAGGTTCTTGAGCTCGTTTTTCAACCGAATTCGCTGAAATTTGGTATTTTGTAGTCGTTTATGGTTACAAATCTCCCCACCAAAAATTATTAATATTCACCCTTCTTTAGGGGTAGTCCGGCCCGGCCGAACTTAACGATTTTTTCACTTGTTTATATTAAAATAGTTATCAAATGTCGGTATAGGTACACTTTTTGGCATGTTCCCTATATTTTTATTTATAGTACCTGTCAGTATATCTATGGTGGAGGGTATCCAAAGTTCACGTGTTCAACCTAAATTGCTGTATATTTGTATATTGTGTTCTACCTGGTTATATAGTCTTCTTACTAGAACTTTTCAATATTGGGCTACTTGTAAGGGTAGCCCTCATCAATTGCATTGGTTTTAATTTGATTGTTTAAATTTTGTTGAATAAAAAATCTCCTTATGAGATATTATTAATATGGGTCCATGTTTAGGGGTAGCCCCCACAGTACATTCCCTTTATTCGACATTTTGGGGACTTCGGACACGTAACCGAATTGACTAAATTTTTTCCATTTTTTGTTTTGATGGGGTTTGAAATCTTCCTACTAAAATATAAATACATACTAATAATGCCCAAATTTGGTTAAGGTAAATAACTGTAATTTCACATTGCGTACAAATATGAAGATTATCAATTTTCGTCCCATTTGTGTACTTTTAAGGGTTCATAATCTCATTCTCAACAGCGACTTTAATATAAAAAAATATGTTTCCCGGAATTTTTCTATTTTGGTCCTTATTCTGGCACAATCCCAATATAAATGGGTATGCTTGCCTTTTCGGTAATCTAAAGTGGTTATAACTTGGCATTCGGGATTCCCGCTGAATAAAAAAACTTGTTTTCAGAAAGTTCCAACATAATTCATGTTCATTATTTTTACATCGCTCTCATAAAATGTACAACTTAATTTGGTTTTTCATTT
>NW_026873936.1:0-15232 GCF_032173495.1 Musca vetustissima
TAATTTTTACATTATTCCATTAGAGACATCATCATGGCCATATTATTATATTTTCCGATTTCACACAATTTTCTACGTCTGCATTCTTTCTAGCACAGTATTTTGAGGCATATGCAATTAACTCTAAACATATTCTAAGAAAATACAGCACAATTACTACAAACTCTCGAAAATCGTCAAATGCCCTTAAATTTTGAAGAAGAATCTCTTGTGAAATCATTTTCACAAATATCACTTTATTATTTTCGTGATATCGTGTCAGATAAATTATGAAAATGTTGATGGAAAATATTTGTGTGAGAACTTACACAGCGCCAACTTCACCGTACTTCAACTCAGTTTTATTTTTAGCTTTGTTTTTATGTGCAATGCCTACTTTTCGGCACTAAAATTTAATCAAATGACTGATTTCGAATTCGAGTGTGTTTTTCATCCAACCAACACCTTCTAATGAAATTCGCTAGGTTTATAAAATTAACAATCTATCCATGGCTGAACACACCAACTACACCCTGTAAATAACTACTATAAAATAGAATCTAAAAGTATTTTCCACAATAACTTCCAATTTTTATGACCTGGCTTCAAATCTAAATAACAACCCACGTAAAATTATTTTACATCTCAATCTGCCATTCATATGCATATCAAAATTCCAATTATTAGGTATTATATCAATTCCACACTTTTCTTCTTCCTTTTTTTCTGCTGTATTACATGTTATACCCAGATGTACATTTCAAACCTATCCACACATCGGCGAAAAAAATCTCAAAACCTTTCACATTTCAATGTCAATTTGTTCGTTCACAGTTTCGTATTACATTTACATGATTTTCACATTGTCGTCTTTTTTGATACCAGCAAGATTCCAAACTCTCATATAGGATTTTTTGCCTCAATATTTTTTTCCGCACATAATGCGGTTGACATATAACAAAATTGCATGTAACATTGTTGCAGCATATTATGTCAATGTTGAAGCCGACAATATTGAATATTATGAGGATTGGAAGGAAATTTTAAAAAAATATTATTGTGGATTTAAGGAAATTCGTAATTCTTAGTTACTTAGTTAGGTGGAGAAGGGCTTATGAAGCTTGTGATAATGCAGCTTTTTAACAAAAGAAATATTTTTGTTAATGTTTCAACAGATAATTGAAAATTTTAACAGAAAATCGAAATTCAATCACGAAATTGGTATTGTGATTTCTTTTATGAGAAAAAATCTAATTTTAGAGGTTTCATTACAAAAAGAAGTCGAAAGTCGACTTACGTATCACTATCTTGTAGTAAATCGAACATCGAATTTCGATTCTAATTTTCCTTAATACTGCAATTGAAAATTCTTATTAAATTCCATTCCTTGATCTTCATCCTTCTATCCATTTATTTTTTTTAAATAGTGTATCCAGTTTTGATAAGAAAATCGTTTGCAATTGAAGTTGTCGCAAAACTTAGTATCCGCCTGCATACAAAATACAAGTATTTTATTATTCTAAAGCAAAAGTTTTATTTGTTACATGTTGTTACTCGCTACCTTGTCGGAACTTATTGGATATAAAGTTTAGATCTCCCTTTAATTTGTCACAGTTCATTGATCTTAAAAGTTTTCCCTTTTCTACGAAAAAAAAGTGAAGGATTTTTCAAGAAGTTTGCTCTTTATTTGTTTTCTAGAACAAAGCAAACACAGTGGGGGTAAAGTGAAAAATTTGGATAGAAATTAAAAAAAATAGAATTTTGGAAGAAGTGACTGTAGTATTTTTTAATTATGTAAAAAATAAATTGTTTCAACTCTGAAATTACCTATAATTTTATTTAGATCATGTAATCTCAGATAATTATGGAATCTCTTTTTCTTTTCGTTAATGATCATTTCCCGAGTTGTTGTAAAGCTATTTGGTCTAATATACTGAAATGTTCAGTCATGCGTCTGGACACTGACCAGAAAATATTCACATTTTTAGCGGTAACTGAAGCACACAGAACTTTGGTTATTAGAGTTATCTATACCCGCATTTATAGATCTCTACTTATTCAGAGCGTGCATCAGCTGTTGAGCAAATTTATCAGCTGTTTTTTCACCTATGTTTTCATGTTTACATTTAGGGATGTTAATTGATACCAAAATATCAATATAATTCTTTCCGAGCCATGTATCAGTGGATTCTGAAAAAAATATTTTTAAGAAATGTATTTAATTTATTTGAATAATTTTATAAGTACAGTGTATTTTTTATATATTTGCATTTAAACCTTGACTAGAAAATCTTTAAATTTGTTTAGTGGTAGTCAGAACTTTGTGATATTTAAGTTGTGCCAAACTAATGTAGTATAATAGAATGTTATCAATACATACATCTATAGATCCCTAATTAATCATATAGGACATCAGCTGTTTAACAGATAATTTATCTGCTGTTATTTCACATATGATTGATTGTTGTTTATCTTTGAGATTATTAGTTGACAAGAAAATGACAACTAGTTCAAATCTATATATCCGATGATAACTATATTTCAAATTTAAAATGTTTTAAAAAAATGTACGTACAGTAGTCGTTTAAATAATAATTTTGATTTCAAACCGTGATCAAAAAATCTGCACATTTTTAGCGGTCGTTAAAACCCATAGATAGGACTTTTCGATGTTTATGAGTATTACAGTATGTTGTGTCGGACTATTGTTATGTAATCGAAGATTAGCGATACACGAATCGAAAATGATTTTTTTCTCATTAAATTTATGTTTGCAGTAGCGAATCCTGTGTACGTTGCTGCACGAATCTATATATGCATACTAAGAGTTGGCATCAGCTGTTTAACAGATTATTTATCAGCTGTTATTTCACGTATAATTTACATTTACATTTTTAGCGTTAGTTAAACATCTTAAAAATTTTTCGATGTTTATGAGTATTTAAATAAGTTTAAATAAGTCGAGTTATTGTAGCGTAATCGAATGTTATTGATACACGCATCTATACATTCCTACTTAGTCAAAATACGCATCAGCTGTTTAGCAGATAATTGATCAGCTGTCATTTCACGTATGATTAGTTGTTTATATTTTGGAAGTTCGAGCACTTTTAAACTATGCTTCTAAATCGACTGGATTTGTAAATCGAAAAACTAAATCCTAGCTGATTAAACTAGTATTAAATTGTCATAGAGTTGACAATCAGCTGATATTTGTTAACGCATTTCATTGTTTATCGGAGCCATAAGCGTGTATTTTTAAATAATAATTTCGGAAGGGTTGAGAAGGGAGAATATTAGTTGAAGGGTTAATAACAATTTTTAATTAATATATTTTAGAAGACTGAGAGAGCTACAATAATGGATTTTATAAAACATTTTTTTAGACCCAAAACCATAAACGTATTATTTGAGAGATTATCGAAGCATACAGTTTTTTTTGGAAGAGCTATCAAAACTATAAACATGGATTTTTAAATAATGTTTTTGAAGAGCGTGGATTTTAAAAGAATACTTTCTGAAGGGCTTTTAACGAAACATAATTGAAAGGTTATCAGACCTATAAGTGTGAATTTCTTAAGAATACATTCTGAAGTGGTTTTAAAGACATATGTTGAATAGTAGATTTTTTAAAAGAATATTTTTAAGGGCTATCAAAGCTATAAACGTGGATTTTTAAATGAATATTTTGAAGAGTCATTGAAGCGTGGATTTATAAATAACAATTTTTGAGGGACTAACAGAGATATAAACGTAGATTAAAAAAATTTTGAGGGACTGTCGGAGGTATAAGCGAGGATTTTTAAAAAAATATTTTAAGGTATTCTCTGAGCTATAAGCGTAGATTTTTAAATGAATATTTTTGAGAGCTATAAGCGTAGATTATTTTTGAATATTTTTGAGAGCTATAAGCGTAGATTATTTTTGAATATTTTTGAGAGCTATAAGCGTAGATTATTTTTGAATATTTTTGAGAGCTATAAGCGTAGATTATTTTTGAAGGTCTATTAGAGCTTTAAGTGTAGATTTTTAAAAGAATGTTTTTGAAGGTCTATTAGAGCTTTAAGTGTAGATTTTTAAAGGTCTATTAGAGCTTTAAGCGTAGGTTTTTAAAAGAATGTTTTTGAAGGTCTATTAGAGCCTTAGGCGTAGATTTTTAAAAGAATGTTTTTGAAGGTCTATTAGAGCCTTAGGCGTAGATTTTTAAAAAAGTGTTTTTGAAGGTCTATTAGAGCTTTAAGCGTAGTTTTTTAAAAGAATGTTTTTGAAGGTCTATTAGAGCTTTAAGCGTAGATTTTTAAAAGAATGTTTTTGAAGATATATTACAGCTTTAAGCGTAGATTTTTAAAAGAATGTTTTTGAAGATCTAAAAGCGAATTTTTCAGATTTGGGTTATCAGATCTATAAACGTGGAATTAAAAATACATTCTGAAGGGTATTTAAAGTACATTTTTAAGTGTTATCAGAGCTATAAGCGAGGATTTTTAGGGGATATCAAGGGATTTTTAAAAAAAATATTTTTTCGTTGGGCTATTTGAGGTAGAAGCATGAATTTTTAAAGAATATTTTTTCGGGGAGCTATTAGAAGCAGAAGCGAGGATTTTTAAAGAATATTTTTTGGTAGACTACTACAGCTCAAAGTTTGAAAAACATAGGTTAAAAAATATGTTTTTTTTTTTTTTTTTTTTTTTTGAAAGATAGTCGTGCATTTTAAAGGACATGTTTTTAAGGATTGTCAGTTCCATAATCAAGGATTTAAAAATAATATATTTTTTTAATTATTTGTATTGTTTTCTTACGAGTTATTCCTCCACGGTACAATTTTTCATTCAACATTCATTTACGTGGCTCGGCTCCTTCAAAAATTGTATCCCATTGTTATTGTTGTCAGCATTTCAATGCATTTCTGCTTTACCACCTCTCATATTTTGCTTTTTTGTGACATAAAACAATGCCATATTGTTTTAACATTAAGGGTCAGTTATTTGTCAAGAAGAAAAAGCTTGCACACAAACACACAATACAACATGAGGAACTTCAGGACAACGTTCATTTGACACTTTAAATGTAACAGGCAAAGCAAAAGAAATCAGATTGTTTTTGCATACAACAAGAACAACAGCAACCAGAATATGTTGAGGTGTCTTAGGAGGAGTGAGGATAATGGGTTTATATTTCAAAACTCCCTACCGTTGTCGTGTAAATGTTTTACTTTGAAAACTGTCTACCAAAACGACACCATTTTCGAAGAAAAAAAAATACGAAACATTTTAAAAACTCTTCTGTTATGAATGGGGTGAAAGATTCCAAGTGTCGCCCATGTAAAATCACAGAAAGACGGCAAACTGAAAAGTGGAGAAGAGGAAGCAAGTCAAGGCAAAGTTATGACAAAATGTGCATTCAAGTGTAAATTAAACATGACGCGACTCCAAATAGCACTTTAGTTGTAAGCAGGGTCGCGGCTCCTGTTTGCCTACTAACGAGAAGGAGCTACAACAGCACCAGTAGTAGTATAAAAGTAATACAGTAATGTTGTAAAGCATTTACTTGAAGTTATATATTTGTATATATGTATGTATGAAATATAGTTACCATAAGAATATATTTATGAGGGCAGATTAATAATTTCAGGACATTTGGAATAAAACAGAACTTAGGCATTATTTAAGGAAAATTTATCAGAGCTATAAGTGAGGACTTTTAATGATTTTTTTTTTTCAAGGACTATCAGAACTATAAGCAAAAAGTTTGAAATAATATTTTCGAAAGGGGTTGTCGAAGTTATACGTGTGGTATTAATGGAATATTTTTGAAGGTTTATCAGTTCTATAAGCGATGATTTTTCATAGAATATTGTTTGAAGGCCTATCAGAGCTCCATTGCAGCTTGTCGGAAATTTCGAAAATAATTTGCTTTCCTCAAAGAAAGTGAGAGGCTCCATTGCATGATCTCCCATGAAGATCTCATAGAATATTTTAAATTATTTAATTTTCGAGTTAAACTCACTTCTCCTCTTACGATTTTTCAACTTTACATCATTAATTGTATGCAACTCTGTATTCTTTTGACTCTTTTCATACACCTCCTCCCCCTTTTCCCTGACGTAAACATTTAATGAAACAAAGTTTCCGGTTTCACTACTGCATTGTTACATTAACCATTCCTTGATTTTATGAATGAACGAACGACCAAGCGACGGAACGGAGTCGTTAAATGGATCCATGACTTTGTAAGCTACTCATAGTAAAGCAAAACACAACTAAAGAGAGTGTAATAATAAGTATAAGCGGCTTTAAAAACAAAAAGTTATTAAAATTAATACGGCTCCGCTTTATGCTACTCAACCTCTTCCCCTACCCACACACACACACAAACCCCATTTCCTTTCATCACTTTAACTAAAGTTCAATGCCAAAAACGTTATGATATTACCCGGGTAACCGCACATATTTGTATACATGTCTGTCGGTATGTCTGTCTGCCAAGGGAACTAACGAACAATGACTCTTGTTGTCAGTTCTGTACGCACACACACACTCACACAACAACCCACAACTTCTTTCACTGGCCGCCATGTGACCTCCTACACTGTCTCTGTGGCATTAATAATTTTTCGGTTTTCTTTTTTTTAATATTATGAAGTTTTAAATTTCTTTGAACGTACATACATACATTCATACTAAAAAGAAATGGGGGAGAGGAGTTGCTCTTCATAGTTACCGCTTCTTTTCAATGGCTGCACTTCATAATCCTAAAAAAAAAGAAGAAACGTGCTTTATTCTTTAACATCGCCAATTAAGCATAACGAGAATGAGTTTTTTTCGGAGTGTCTCCGAATTTTTGTCATTGTTCGTAAGTTTTAATTATATGATTTGTTTTGAGGGTATTCAATGATGATAAATGGGATTACATGTTTTTGTTTCATTTTGAAAGAATGGGTACAGAATTTCTTAACCATAGAGGTTATTTCTTTCTTTGGAGATCTCCTAAAACTCATGGAAGTGTTTTCTTCATATAATCTACAAAATATATGAACTTGGAGGACTTCCATTTACGAAGAGGGCCGTTCATATTATCTGAACAATAAATTCTTTGATGATCTATAAAAGAAGAAGATCTATTCAATTTAAAAAAATATATATATATTGTAAGATCAAAGCAATGAGCGTGATTTTTTTAAAGAATTCTAAGGATTTTTATAGAATATTTTTTTGAATACCTATCCTATCAACAAGCATGGACTTCAAAAGAATATTTTTTAAGATCTCCCAGATTAATGAACGTGGATTTTGTAAACAATAAGTCTTCAATAAAGGCAGATTTTGTAAGTATATTTTTTTGAAGATCTACCAGATCACTAATGGTAGATTTTTTTAAGAATATTGTTTGGAGAACTACAAATCAATAGGCCTGAATTTTTATTAAAAATTATTTTTGAAGATCTATTAAAGAAGAATAAGATCAATAAAAGCGTATTTGAAAGACAAATTTTTGAAAATATCCCAGATCAATAAGCGGGGTTTTTTACAGAATAATTTCGAAGACCTATTAAAGTGTGAATATTTAAAGAATTTTTTAAAAAGGTACATCAAAGCAATAAGCCTGAATATTAAATGATTTTTTTGAATATCTGTGAGAGCAATAAACATGACTTTTTAAAGAAGACCAATAAGCCTGGATTTTTAAAATTTTTTTTTTAAGATCTAACGGATTAATAAGCGTAAAATTTCTAAGAAATATTTTTGAAAATCTCCTAGATTAATAAGAGTGGATATTTGAATAGTTTTTGAACATCTACCAGGCCATAAAGAATATTTTTTGAAGATCTACCAGATCAATAAGCGTGGATTTTTATAGAATAAAAAGTTTTTTTTAAGATCTACCAGGTCAATAAGCGTGGTTTTTTATAGAATATTTTTTAAAGATCTACCAGAACAATAAGCATCAATTTTTATAGAATATTTTTTGAAGATCTCAGTGGATTTTTAAGGAATATTTTTTAAAGATCTAATAGAGCAGTAAGCGTGGATTTTTATGGGATATTTTTTAAAGATCTCCTAGATCAATAATCTTGAATTTTTAGAGAATTTTTTTAAGAAATAATTTTGAAGATCTATCAGAGCATGGATTTTAAAAGATTTTTTAAAGTCTATGAGAACATAAGATAGCTTGATCTTTTACATAACATTGAGACAATAGCTGGCCGAACCCACACAGAATTCCATTAACTTCTGCCGATGTCGATATATATATATATTTCTTATTCCCATTGAAATGTTTATCTTTTCTCAAGTCTCTAACTCCCCTATAACTTGAAGACTCCCCCTAATCAATTATTGGGGCTTCTGAGATTTGTATATCCCCACTATGGGTTGGAGAGCATATTAAAATTGCAATTCCATTTGCAACACCACAACGTGCCAATATATACCGAAGTACCCATAAATTATGTATATTTTTGATCAAAATAAAATTATATTTCCATTTAGTCCTTCTGTGGATATCTCGATAGGAAATCGTCCACTTTTCGGTATAAACTCCTGAATCATCCAAATTGGCGGTATATATACCGATTTATGTTGTTCAGTGGCTTATACTATAATTTGATGGAGAATATGTTTGTCCTTTATGCCATCCTTCTAAAACGACATTTATAGTTAAAATGAGTTTTCATATTTAAAAAAAGATGTAGTATTGCAAAGAATTATACCCTCAAATCACTCCTAAATCCTTCATAAAACTTTTGAAAATAGGTTTTTTTAAATACCACTAACAATGGTAAATCCGATTTAATATTAAACTTCCGATTTCCCCACAAATCCCTCTTAAAGCCTTTGAATACCATGCAGAAAGTTATACATTGGTTGTTAGAAATGTTAATGTTGGTTGGGGTAATATTTTGCTATTTTATATATAAATTCTGAATACAATAAAAAAATATTTTTTAAATTCCTCTGTTTTACTTTAAAGGTACAAATTCCACACCATATCCCTTTTGAATCCTTTCCACAATATCTTCTTTAATGATAATTAATTTTCAAAAAAAGAAAAGACCATTAAATAGCACATTGTCATAGTCAGACCACAAAATGCCTGCAAATCCTGTGGTAGAACGACAAAAAAATTCCCAGCCAACATAATTCCTTTACAGGTGTCTGTCTGGCTGCCTGTCTGTCCACAGAGAAAGAGACAACGGCAAGTGTCTCACATTAACTAGCTGTCATCATTTAATTAGAGCTCCGAGCGACAGTGGCAGAGTTTAAAGGAATATTTTCATTAATGGAAAAAATTTTCATTGTGAAAAATGGGCCCCCAATAAACGTTGCCCGACAGTGGATTAATTAAACATGGCACAAACAACATGACACAAGCCCAACAAATGATTGGGGGGAATGACAAGAGAATCTGTTGCAGCAAAGTATGAGTATGTGTTTGTGAATTATCCTTAAACATCCTCCCATGCATTTAAATGGCTTACAAATAGAGGATGTGGGTTTTTTCTGTTTAAACAAGCAAAGAGGTGACAACATTTGGGTAGGGCAGACAGGCCTGGCCACCAGATAAACAGCAATGAATGACAGAAGCGACATTATCAAACTGTGCTGTTTGTAGGATTGGTTTGGTCCTAGGCAAAAATCCCTGCTTCGAACATGTGTGGGTGTTAGACTATTTCGTGCAGATGCTAATGCTAACAAAACGAACAAAAACAAAAAAATGACAACATATGAGCCCTCTTCATTGCTAAAGTCAAGTATTTTCTGCTTGACTAAGAAGCTATTGCCGGCATTATGAAACCCCTGCCACAGCCAAATTCTCTAAACATTGGTTACATTCATAACTGCTGCTGCTGCATACAAGGTATGGGATTAGAATCAGCCTCCGTATCCTGCTCGTAATGTGTGGTGGCTTGGATGGCTTAGTCAATAGCAGCTGTTGTTGTTTTTTGAGTCATAAAAGGATGGGAGTTTCTGTCAAGCAAAACGGATTTCTAGACACATACTCGTCCACCCACCCACACATACATACAGAAGTTAATTAAAGAGAAACAATTCAAGGCATTAAAGAGCTTCGGTATGAACAAACAAACGGACAACAGATAGACAAGTGAAGTCTGGTTTCCATTCCATGTTTTTTGTTCCACAAATCCTCATTTCATTGGGAGTTGGTAAATTAATTGGAAACTACGTTTTAATTTCAAAACAAAGTTATTCACTAAGCCTCGCTGGGGGGCTATATGCAGAGAATAGCAAAAAAAAAACGAAACAAAAAACTTTTTTCAATAGTCCAACAAGTTGTGGGCATCAGTTATTTGCTTTTAATTTAAAGACATATCAACAATTTCTCATAATGAGTTTTGGTCTTTAAAAGGATATTTACCCACCAGGCTTATGGGTTATTTGAACAAAACAAAAACAACACAAATGAAAACTTTAATCGATTAGACAATGGTGGTTGGGGGGAAGATATCAAAGTAAATACCGCTGGCAAGGAAATGAATAAATAAACAAACAACTTTAAATTGACAGAACATAGGAAATGGGAAAGCATTGAAATGATGAATGTTAAACTGGGGAGATTGATTTACGGTCATTTATATGTTTCCTTTCTGTGTGTTTGAAAATATTGCAGACTAAAATTGCTATGTCAGAAATTTGGCATTATTGATTTTTTTTCTGCAAATATGTTTTCCTTCCAAGAACGTAGAATACCATATGTGGTAAAAAATGTACCCGTATTGAATATTTTTTTCAAATATCGATCAATTTTTACCCTCTTAACTCTCGGCTTACTCTTCGATAACTCCTTAACCCCTACTATATGTTTGGAATAACACTTTCCACTTTCCGAAATCGAAAATAAACGCCTATTGTGGTTACACAAAAATGATTAATGGCAAAAAACCGAAACTACAATGGCAGCTTAACAAAGATTTTACCCTCAAAAACAGACAAACACCCACGCTTCAAGCAATTCAAATATTTTATATGGTCCACAACAGACTTAAATTGATAACTTATCCCTAAGTCAGGGGCTAAGTATGGCAAGCCAAAAACAAAAACAAACCTTTACACTTTAAAATATAAAACACACACCACTTGAATTACAAACACATCTGACTAAAATAGATGATTCACACACAATAACCAAAATGTTTTCCGAACGAAGGAAAAAAAATACAAACTAACACACAAAAAATAATCGAGGGTTAGAAAACAGTAAAATAAATATGCGACCATCCATCCTTTTATGGCCCGGAACAATGGACACAAACACGTCTGCTCGCTAAATCACAAAAACTAAAACACACATTCTCTACACATATCTACTTAGTAGAATGTCTTTTGGTTTGAAAAAAAGTATTTATTTTTTTGTTTCCAATTTTCACTGATGGCTTAAAGGTACAATAAAAATGTCAAAGAGAAAAAAGGATCTATCTGCTTGTCTTCCACATACATATATATACACTATAATCTTTTTATTCTTGTTTTTGTATAGAATCCTTCTTAAGAACTATTGCTTTGTAGTCGTATATATAGTTGAGGAAAATGACAAATTTTATGGTTCAAAAGGAATTTCTTTCCGAAAAAGCTTATATCACAAATAATTTATAACAAATTGTCAATTGGTTTGATGTCCAATGCAGAAGGGGAGGATGGAAGGGAAGGGTTGGTGGAAGATGATATAATGGAAATTTAAACTTCACAAATATCTCATGGGAATTGCTTTGAAAAAGGATTGTAGTCCCTGTCCTTTGATATTTCTTTATTATAAATTATCGATTAGGCAAATAGGAAACAGGGTTATAAATTGCTTTTGTTTTTATAAGACAGCCTACAGTTAAATGTTAACAAAGTGACCCTAATCTATATGTAAAATGTATCATTCATCCTTAAATATTATTTTTATATTAGGTTTGGGAAAAAGAAATCCATTATTTGACTGACTGACTGATTTAAAATCGCCACTCGACAATCCATGATTTCTAATAGTCCTTCAGAAATTATCCTTTACAAATTATTGCCCCAAAAGTCCTTCAAAAATTATCCTTTAAAAGTGTACACACAAGAAACCTCGATTCTTCAAAAAATATGCTCAAAAACTCCGCATTTATGTATCTGTCCTCCAAAAATATGATTTAAATATCCGCACTTAATACCTTGAAAAAAAATATTGGAAATCAAGGATTATGGCCTGGTAGTCCTTAAAAAACACATATTCTTATAAATTTCGCATTTATCTCTGGAATGTCCTTCCATAAGTTGGTAGTTTTTGAATAACTGCAACTTTAAGAAAACTCGGTTGATGCTGTGGCAATCAAAATTCAAATTCAAAAAAATGTTTTTAAAACTTCAAATTTATGACTCTGATGGTCGATTAAAAAACGACCCTTAAAAATCCACATTTTTTATTTTGATAGTCCTTCAAAAATTATCCTTTAAAAATTAAAAATTATTAGCCAGATAATCCTTTAAATTATCATTTAAAAATTCACACTTAGTAGTAGTTTTTGAACCCCTCCTCGTTTTTGAATCTGATGGTCATTCAGAAAACAACGCTTTAAAATCCATATTTATGATCCTGACAGTCCATCGAAAATTATCCTGATAGTCCATCAAAAATTATCCTTTAAAAATTAACACTGAACACCTTGATATTCAAAATCAAGGAGTATGACCCTGGTAGTCCTTCAAAAAAACATATTATAATAAAATTCGCATTTATGTATGGAATGCCCTTTAAAAGTCCATAAACAATATCCTGATTGACCATTAAAAAATTATTCAAAATTCAGCCTATCACCCATACAATACCCTACACAACTACGACGGAGTTATAACATTCTAAAGAAGTTTATTCCGAGTCTGGGTAAAATTTCGTGGTAGTTGCACCCTCATGCCCGATTAGAGGTCAACAACACCTCTTCCTTGCACTGAAATATTTTCCGAATATTACCGATATTCAGTACATCCCTTCTAATTACTTGTCCATACTCCCTTCACCGTGGGTTGTATTGTGATGTTCGCTTATAATTGTAGCATATAGATCGAATCGAAAAAAAACACAAAAAATAACTTTTCGGTCCACTTTATCCCAAAAGTTTTATCTGACCATCACCAAAAATTATAAAAATTGTCCTTGACCATAACTGGAACCCCATGGATAATTTCAAATCGATCAGCGTTATATTTCCGCCCGTATATAAATACGTAAGCACCTGTAAATATTTATGTGTAACTCCCACATCCGAGACGATACGAAAATATGATTGATATCAATTTAAAGGTCAACCACTCCTCTTGGATATACTATCAACTTCTGGCGTCTATGTCCTTCAGGAGTAAAAACATATGCTATGGAATACAAATTTTGTCATTTTTCACACAAAAGTTAGAGTCCATTTGACCCCCTAAATATTGACTCATCTTTGTCAAAACAGGCATGCTTATTCTTTGACCTGATCCCCTTCTCCATGTAAAAATTCACTATGTTCGGACCATAATTGCGGCCTCTGGAGCGACCAGAAAAACCGACAAAATTTAAGTATTTGGTCCATTTCAACCTCAAAATATTATCTGATCTTTACCAAAACCAATAGGGGTCTTCATTGGCTAGAACCCGTCCTACATGCAAAATTTCGTGAAGATTGGTCCATAACTGTGGCATGTATCGTGTTTACACACAGATCGACTCAGCTAGTCGAGATATGACGATCGGTATACTTAAAGGTGGGTCTAAGACCAATATTTCGCAGCGTTACAAACTTTTGGGGCTGCACAAAGCTATAATAACCTGACAACATAGTTGTGTAGGGTATAAATATACGTTCTTTCAAAAAAATATGGATTTAAAAATATTCTCTAAAAAACTATTTCGTTCAAACAATATTCTTTCAAAAAAAAATATTTGTTAAATCTCTAACCCTATGGCTCTGATAGTCCTCAAAGTATCTTCTTTAAAAATATATGCCTATGGCTCTGATTGCCCCTCAAAAAATTGTATTTTAAAGTTTATCCCTATGGTTTTGATAATCATTCCGATTTAGAAATTAATTTCAATATTCTTTGAAAATCCTAGAATTTGTTTATGGTAGTAGTCCTTCAACAAAAAAAATCTTTAAAAATCCACGTCCTTCAAAAAACATTATAAAAACACCACACCTATGGCTCTGATAACACTTAAAAATATTCTTTTGAAAATGTAGGCTTATGCCACTGATTGTCCTTAAAAATATTCTCCAAAATTCATGCTCATACTTTAGATAGTTCTTCAAAAAATGTTATGTATATTATAAAATCCACGCTTTATAGACTTCCAATAATATTGAACAAAAATCCAAGCCTGATAATCATCCAAAATATATATTTTTTTATCCACGCTTAATAGTCCTACCAAAAATATACCTCAAAAATCCACACCTGATAGTCATTAAAAAATATTTTTTAATCTGCGCTCAATAGTCATTTTATATTACAAAAAAACACATCTGATATTCTTTAAAAAAATATTTTTAAAAATCCAACCCTAATAGTCTATAAAAAAATATTCCTTAATAAAAATCTACGCCTGATAGTTATTCGGAAATATATTTTTTTTAAAACTCGGGTCTGATAATTTTTAAAATATATTTTTTAAAATGCCAAGCTTGATATTCCTTCAGAAATAAATTTTCTTTAAAATTTCAAACTTTTAACTCAAGTAGTATTTCATTTTCAATTTCTTTATCACAATAAAATTTCATTCAACTTAAATTGCAAACGTTTTCTAACTAATTTCCCCGTCCTCTAACTTCCCTTCAATACTTCATCCCCCTAATTCACAACTTATAATTACTACGCACATCAAACGCCTTAAGGATATGCTATATAAATTAAGCTAACATCTTGTTATTCGAGAAAAGTTAATATAATTTATGACCTTCATTATTGCAATTACCATCATTCACTTGAATAATTTCAAGTTAAAATTGCCTTCCCCTTCCATATTTTACCCCCATATAAAGCTTATAAAACGCCTTAAAGTATGGCTAATTAGTAAGTAACGCACATAGGTATGCTATGCTATAATTGAAGTGGTTGGGTGTTTTTTCTGAAAAGGAAAATGCAAAGAAATTTTTGCTAAGTAACCTTGGTAATTTTTGCTTAGTTTTTGTGGGATATATGTATATTTTTGTGTATTTGTTGGAAAAGCAGGCAATTTCATTGAATTATGACGCCTAATTGTATGCTAATTAAATAACAAATTGAGATAATTT
>NW_026873937.1:0-15392 GCF_032173495.1 Musca vetustissima
TCTTGTAGCCCCCATATAAAAATGAAAATCTCCATACTTTCGTATTTTGGGGGTTTCTATTGTATTTTTCCACCCAATGTAACTCAGGTATTTTGAGTTCTTAATAGGTTCCAAATCTCTCCACAAAATATTATGAATATAGGTCAATTTTTTCGGTTAGCTCCCATATAAGGGTACTCCCCAATTTTCGGTATTTTGGGGTTCTTGACCGCGCTTTTCAACCGAATTCGTACTTTGGAATTTTGAGGTCGTATATGGTAACAAATCTCCCTTCCAAATATTATTAATATTCGCCCGCCTTTTTGGGGTAGTCCCCATATAACCCCTTTTTATACCCTTCACCACACTGTGGTATAGGGTATTATGTATTTGTGCATATGTTTGTAACAGGCAAAAGGAAACGAGATAGACCCATGTTCCTTTTGAGAATATGCATAGAATCACTTTCTGAGTCTGTAGATGTTAAATTGTAAACAAAGTACAGGTCGCATTTATAATCCGATTTGGATGAAATTTGGCACAAGTCACTTATTTGGCCCATGGACGAATCCTATTGAAATTGGGAAAAATCGGTTAAGATTTAGATATAGCTCCCATATATATTTTCGTCCGTTTTAAGGTAAATGGGACACCAAAGTCCCTTTTTATGCCCTCCACCATAGTATGGAGGGTATATTAGTTTTGTTTTTCCGTTTGTAACGCATCAAAATAATCATGTTCGACCATATAAAGTATATATATTCTCGATCAGCGTAAAATTCTATGACGATTTAAGCATGTCCGTCTGTCCGTCTGTTGTAATCACTCTAGCGTCTAAACGAATTGAGACAGATCGCCAAAATTTTGCATAGTGTCGTCTTTTGTCTGCAGGCAGGTCAAGTTCGAAGATGGGATATATAGGTCCACGTTTAGGTATAGCTCCCATATAAGGGTACCCCCCAATTTTCGGTATTTTGAGGTTCTTGATCTCGTTTTTCAGCCGAATTTGCTGAAACTTAGTACTTTGAGTTCTTATTGGGTAGTAAATCTCCCCACCAAAAATTATAAATATATGTTCATTTTTTCGGATAGCCCCCTATAAGGGTACCCCCAATTTTGCGGTATTTTGGGGAGTTGGATAGCATTTTGCGACTTAATTCGCTGAAATTCGGTACTTTTAGTTCTTATTGGGTAGCAAATGTCTATACTAAAAATTATAAATATAGGTCAATTTTTTCGGGTAGCCCCCATATAAGGGTACCCCCCAATTTTCGGTATTTTAGGGTTCTTGAGTGCGGTTTTCAACCGAATTCGCTGAAATTTGGTACATTGGGTACCAAATGTCCCTACTAAAATTATAAAAATAGGTCAACTTTTTCTGGTAGCCCCCATATAAGGGTACCTCCCAATTTGCAGTTTTTGTGGGGTTTTGACCGGATTTTTTCACCGAATTGGCTGTAATTTAGTCATTTGTGTTCTTATTTGGTAGCAAATCTCTCCACAAAAAATTATAAATATAGGTCAATTTTTTCGGGTAGCCCCCATATAAGGGTACCCGCAATTTTCGATATTTTGAGGTTCTTGAGCGCGTTTTTCAACCGAATTCGCTGAAATTTAGTATTTTGTAGTCGTATATGGTAACAAATCTCCCCGCCAAAAATTATTAATATTCACCTCTTTTTAGGGGTAATCCCCATATAATCCCCTTGTTTATATTAAAATAGTTATCTGATTTGTTCCGTGTGTTGCGGTTGGGTAGTCGTTACGGTGAATAGTCAAATTTTACCCTACAAAGACTATTTAGCCATCTGTTGTACGCATTCCGCCTTTTAAAGATATTGTGATAAAAAACTCAAATATGACGATAATAAAATATATCGGTAGACATTTAGGCTTCTCCTCGATATAGTGATACCTCCTGAAGGTCAGTATAACTATGGTGGAGGGTATCCAAAGTTCGGCCCGGCCGAACTTAACGCATTTTCGCTTGTTATCATTCGATTTGCACGAAACAGAGTACTGAATTTGGACCAGAATGATGTGTGCCAAGTTTCGAGAAAATCGGGTCAGATTTATATATAGCTCCCATATATATTTTCGTCCGATTTAAGGTAAATGGGTCTCCAAAGTCCTTATATATCTTTCGATTTGTGCGAAATTTTGCATAGCGTACTGAATTAAGTCTAGAATGATGTGTGCAAAGTTTCGTGAAAATCGGTTCAGATTTATATATAGCTCCCATATATATTCATCCGATTTTAAGTACTTGGTGCTCCAAAGTCTCTGAAAAACACGATTTGCACGAAATTTGCCACAGTGTACTGAATTAAGTCTAGGATGATATTGCTAAGCTTCGTGAAAATCGTCCGATTTTATGTAATTGGTGCACCAATTTTGGTGTAGGATACGGAATTAAGTCTAGAAGGATGTTGCTAAGCTTCGTGAAAAGATCCATAGGTAGGCCCATTGACACAAAGTACTGAAGTAATATAAATTAGTCTCTGGCAAGTTTCCCTGAAATCGGTTTAGATATAGATATATAACAAACACGCGACGTATGTTAGGATACATATGTAGAATATATCCAGTGGTGAAGGGTATCTTATAGTTGGCCCAGTTCGACTTTACTACTTTCCTTACTGGCTTATATTAAAATAGTTATCTGATATGTTCCGCGTTTTTGGTTTGGTTATAAGACTCTGTTGTAATCATTTCACCTGCGGAGGATATCGAGATAAAAAACTAGAACGTAAGGTTCGATAATTAACTACATCAGCATTTAGACCTATCCCATCTGTGGAGGTTCCAGAAGGAGTGGGTCGATATTCCCAATCTTCGAATTTGAACTAAGTTTGGAAGAAATAATAAGATAGACAAAGTGTGGATTAAATCTAAATTTTCTGAAATGGATTTGGTCCAAAGAAACATGGGGTCTAGATCCAACATTTCGATGAGGCACATTTTCACCGTGTTAAGTTGTATACACGCTCATAAGCCATAAAGCAGAGGGTTGCCTATATTTTCATTTCTAGTACATGTCAGTATATCTATGGTGGAGGGTATCCAAAGTTCGACCCGGCCGAGCTTAACGCTTTTTCATTTGTTAAAGATTATTTTTAAGGCCTTAAACAAGGCGTGGATTTTTTAAAGATTATTTTCAAGGCCTTAAACAAGGCGTGGATTTTTTAAAGATTATTTTCGAGGCCTTAAACAAGGCGTGGATTTTTTTAAGATTATTTTCAAGGCCTTAAACAAGGCGTGGATTTTTTTAAGATTATTTTCAAGGCCTTAAACAAGGCGTGGATTTTTTTAAGATTATTTTCAGGGCCTTAAACAAGGCGTGGATTTTTTAAAGATTATTTTCAAGGCCTTAAACAAGGCGTGGATTTTTTAAAGATTATTTTCAAGGCCTTAAACAAGGCCTGGATTTTTTAAAGATTATTTTCAAGGCCTTAAACAAGGCGTGGATTTTTGAAAGATTATTTGGATTATTAGACCTGTCATTTATTATCTTCTTCTGTTTATCCTTCTCCTTATCGTCTCAATTATTTATCCCTTCATCAACGGTGTTAACAAAATATTTAATTAGTGTTGTTTTCCTTTCGTTTTATCGTCGTCTGTCATATACAGCTATGAACGGCATATGTTAACCAAGTTTGTTATGTGGTTGCTGTCGTCGTTGTTACTGTTCATGGCTGTCAATATTACCACCTATGTTGATGGCTTATAATTAACTTCGTTCGTCGGCAACATATATATTTAATACGACTTTCAGTGTTGTGCGGTTGATTATGGGATTGAAAAAGTTCAGCTGCAGGCGTGAAAAATGATGATGGCTGGAATTATGGGGGAAGGACGAAATTGAGCCAAATGGGAATGAAGAGCTAACTTTGCCCGTTTGGGGTTAAAAGGATTAAGACTTCAGTTATATTTGCCATAATACTAGTATATATCTATGCTATAAAATAATTGTATAAAAATTTAGAAATTATAATATTTGTAATTTTCTAAATTTTTTTCAGAGGTATTTTCTCTCAGTGTATTTTATACAACCTAACCTCAATTCATAGTATTTTCAAACGTCATTTCATTGTTAAAATAATCACATCATTTGTATTTTTCCCCTCCGAACAAACTCATTTCAATTTTAAAAATATTAATAATGATCGTTGTAAACATTTTAATGGGATTAGATTAAACAATTCAAATCAATTACTTGTATAGTTTTATTTAATTTTTTTTCAAACATTCTATTTAAATGCATTTAATAAACGATTGAATGACATAGTCACAAACTAAAATAAATATGTATGTAAATACAGACATACAGACAGTCATATGCATGCAAAATTGTTCACTAAATGGCAAATTAAATTAGTATCTCACGAATATCATGTTCAAGTCACAGATAGTGGCGACTGAACAGCACGAGATTTTTGGGTGTAACCGAACAGAAAATTGTGTTTTGCTCACATTGACAGCGCAAAATCAAAATATTACAATAACCAATATAATGAATTAGTTACAATGGGGATTTTAGATATGCAGATATGATTAGCAAAATAAGCAAAGACTATATAGGTGGGTGATATTAATATACGTGTCAGAGTTTTTTCTACTCCGATTAATAAACGTGGCTTATAGACAAGATTGAAATCATATTCTGGCGACAAAAATCTCGGCATTTATTTCTTGATATACAGGAGTGCCACAATATTTTTTCAGGGACCCATAAATTCCACACTTGGCCAATACTCTCGGGGTTGGTCTTCTTTACAATGGCTTCACATAAAAATATACCCTTACATATTTCACTATAGGGTTTCTGGTCAATCCATACATAAAATATTACATATATAGAGCATCCATTTAATGGCGCATATATGGGGAACCCTATGCGATCCTCGGACTATCCACGATGTTTATACCCTTCACCACATTGTGGTACAGGGTATTATGTCTTTGTGCATATGTTTGTAACAGGCAAAAGGAAACGAAATAGACACATGGTTCCTTTTGAGAATATGCATGGAATCACTTTTTTCCGTCTGTCCGTCCGTCTGTTCGTCTGTCCGTCCGTCCGTCCATGTGTTTCTGTTAACAAAGTACAGGTTGCATTTATGATCCGAATTGGATGAAATTTGGCATAGCTCATTTGTTCGGCCCAAGGTCGAACCTTATTGAAATTGGAAGAAATCGGTTAAGATTTTCATATAGCTCCCATATATATTTTCGTCCGATTTAAGGTAAATGGGGTAGCAAAGTCTCTATGTATCTTTCGATTTGCACGAAATTTGGTATAGCCTACTGCTTTAGTTCTAGAATGATGTGTGCTAAGTTTCGTGAAAATCGGTTCAGATTTAGATATAGCTCCCATATATAGTTTCGCCCGATTTTAGGTAAATGGTGCACCAAAGCCCTTGAAAATCATTTGATTTGCACGAATTTTGGCATAGCGCATTGAATTAAGTCTAGAATGATGTGTGCTAAGTTTCGTGAAAATCGGTTCAGATTTAGATATAGCTCCCATATATAGTTTCGCCAGATTTTAGGTAAATTGTCTACCGAAGTCTGTATATATCTTTCGATTTGCACGAAATTTGGTATAGCCTACTGCTTTAGGTCTAGAATGATGTGTGCAAAGTTTCGTGAAAATCGGTTCAGATTTAGATATAGCTCCCATATATAGTTTCGCCCGATTTAAGGTAAATGGTGGACCAAAGTCCCTATATATCTTTCGATTTGCACGAAATTTGGTATAACCTACTGCTTTAGGTCTAGAATGATGTGTGCTAAGTTTCGTGAAAATCGGTTCAGATTTAGATATAGCTCCCATATATAGTTTCGTCCGATTTTAGGTAAATGGTCTACCAAAGTCCCTGAAATTCATTTGATTTGCTCGAATTTCGGCATATCGCATTGAATTAAGTCTAGAAAGACGTGTGCTAAGTTTCGTGAAAATCGGTTCAGATTTAGATATAGCTTCCATATATAGTTTCGCCCGATTTAAGGTAAATGGTGTACCAAAGTCCCTATATATCTTTCGATTTGCACGAAATTTGGTATAGCCTATTGAATTAGGTCTACAATGACGTGTGCTAAGTTTTGCAAAAATCGGTTCAGATTTTGATATAGCTTCCATACATAGTTTCGTCTGAGTTTAAGTAAAGATTTGCACGAATTTTGGCATAGCGTATTGAATTAAGTCTATATATATTTTCAGCCGATTTTAAGTAAATTGTGCACTAAAGATCCACAGCTAGGCCGATTGACACAACGTACTCGTGTGTCAAGTTAGCTTTAAATCGATTTACACAAATCTGTCCCACTGACCCAAACGACTCAAAACTTGCCCAAATGAAATGAAATTTAGCATAGGTTCCAGAAAGACATAAAAATTACATATAAAAAGTTCGTTCAATTTCATGTCAAAATTCCTTCAAAAAGGCAAAGGATACATATGTAGAATATACCCAAAGTGGTGAAGGGTATCATATAGTCGGCCCAGTCCGACTTTACTACTTTTCTTGCTGGTTTTTAAATTGTCCAGAGGTCATCATCTGCCTATAAAACACCCTCCATGGATTCTTGGGTTAAAGGTTATCCTAAGAGTTTTAATTTTCGGAAAGACAGAAGCCTTTAGAAAATCCCTATAGTCTGTAGAAGATTCTTAGAATGTTTTACATTTACAGTCGACACCGCTTTACTGTAAGTCGCGTTACTGAAAAATATCAGATAAGTGAAATTTGCACAATTTACATCGCGTAAGTGAAACTTCGCATAACAGAAATAGCTTTTAGAGTTAAATATTGCAATTTCCTTTCAACTCACTCCACATTACTGAAAATCGTGAGAATACATATCTTCAGGAATACACATCTGGAGGAATACACATCTTCAAATCCCACTCTAACAGATATTTTTCTGCAATTAACGATTTTTCCGACATATGGAACGTGCGTGTCAAGTATATATAAATTTGACGTCGAAGAACGTTAAGTTCGTTCGGCCAAACTATAAACCATTTGGAAAATTCGAAAAAAAACGCAGTTACGCATTTCTATATTTTATATACAAGTAACAAAGATCTACAAAAATATATTACAGAATTTACCGTTCATAGGGAAAATGTCAAAACGAAGCCCCATATAATTAACAAAATTTTGTGGGGGTCCTCCACTTTTAACTACTCTAAGTTTTTATTATGGCCTTTAAGATGGTAACCAAAATATACAATGTCTTGTAGATAGAACAGACATATAATCTTTAGAGTACACTTTATCTCGTGTATATGTAACACACATAGGCTCCTCAGTGCGCCATTTACCAAAAATCGGACGAAACTATATTTGGGAGCTCTATCCAAATCTGAACCGATTTTCACAAAACGTCGTATACATTAATATGGACCTATCTCACTACGCTGTATCAATTGGACATTCCTTGGGAGTTTGGTGCACCATTTACCAAAAATCGATTAGGGGAGCTATATCCAAATCCAAATTGATTTTCACAAAACTTCATATTCATCAATGTGGAACTATTTTAATACGCTCTGCTCTCTTTGACTCAATTGAAATAAATATTGAATGTTTAGTGCACCATTTACCAAAAATCGGACGAAGCTATATATATGAGAACTATATCTAAATCTAAACCGATTTCAACAGAATTCAATAAATATCTAACAGGACCTAATTCAATAGGCTGTGCAAAAATTTGTCGCAATCGGTCAAATATTGGTCAAAGTTGGGGCACCACTTACCTATAATCGGATAAACTTTATAAGGGAGTAATATATCTAAAACTGAACCGATTTCATCAAAACATCACGTACATCAAACTGGACCTAATCTAGTACGCTGTTCAAAATTTTTTCTCAATCGGAAAAATATTGGAATTTTAGCACACCATTTACATAAAATCGGACGAAGCTATATATGGGAGCTATATCTAAATCTGAACCGATTTCAACAAAACTTCAAGCTGGACCTAATTCAGTATTCTGTGCAAAATCTTGTCTCAATCGGACAAATATTGCGAGTTTGGTGCAGAATTTACCTAAAATCGGACGAATCTATATATGGGAGCTATATCTAAATCTGAACCGATTTTCACCAATATCAATAGGGTTCGTCCATGGGCCAAATAAGTGAACTGAGTTAAATGCATAAATCGACTCAGAAAGGAACCATGATTCTATCTCGATTCCTTTTGCCTGTTACACACATATGCACAAAGACATAATACCCTGTACCGCAGTGTGGTGAATTAGTGTGTTCAGGTTCATTAGACACACTTTTAAACGAATTGGGTCTAATTTAATATCTTTCGGTTTATCATGTTATAGTCCCCATATAAATGTTCCGATCGGTTTTAGTTATTTTGAATGTCCACCTCATGATGGAGGGTATACAAATTTCGGGCAGGCCAAACGACGTCGTTAGTTGTTTGTAGATCGGTTAACGCTGCGTTTTTGGAATATCGCATTAATCTGGCGGTATTACATAAGGTAGTGCTATTAAATCCAAACGGAGGCGGTTCAAAATTGAATTTCATAATTTCATGTTAATTACTGAAAGTGAATATACCACATTCCGTTAGCTTTCGCAATAATATACACCATAAATTATTAAAGTGACATATTCATATCATATACATATTACTTTCAAAAATACAAAATAAGATTGTAGAAAATGTCGATGATATTATGTTGCATTAAATCATGGGGTTTAAATACACACATACTTATCGACATCCAGATAAGTTGTCATCATCTTCACAGTAATTCGACTGAGGCAACATTCAGTAGAAATTAATGTACGATGAAAATAGATAACAGTTACTGAAATATTATCCGATATATGTGCGATGTACTCCATAAATCACAAGGAGGTGGGTTAAAAAATTATGGTTAGGGAAATACATCGAAAATCTTTTGCTAATGTGATTTTACTCAACGAGAAAATGAAATGTCAAATTACAGCCACTTCAGTTGGAAAATTATGCTAAGTCTTTCAAAACACCGAAAACAGGTGGAATATTTATATGTTGGCTATTTCAAAACATAGATCTATATGGAAAATGTATTGATAATTTTTGATGTATTGAAAATATTTGGATTTGTCACCCTATAATAACCAAGAATTTAAATTTAGAGCCAATTTAATCCCAATAGGGTTGAACAGTTCATGGGCATATATTGATCATTTTTGGTAAATCTACGTCTTTGGTAACCCCCAAATTGGCACTTGAAAAAATATTTTGTTAATCCACGCTTTGTTTGGTCCATGATTTTTTATACCCTTCACCACACTGTGGTACAGGGTATTATGTCTTTGTGCATATGTTTATAACAGGCAAAAATAATCGAGATAGACACATGGTTCATTATGGGAATATGCATAGAATCACTTTCTGAGTCGATTTATGCATGTCCGTCTTTCCGTCCGTCCGTCCATGTATTTTTGTTAACAAAGTACAGGTCACATTTGTGATCCGATTTGGATGAATTTTGGCACAGGTCACTTAATTGGTCCAAGGACGAACCCTATTGAAATTGGGAAAAATCGGTTCAGATTTAGATATAGCTCCCATATATATTTCCGTCCGATTTAATGTAAATTTTGCACCAAAGTCTCTCAATATTTTTCGATTTGCACGAAATTGGTTACAGCGTAATGAATTAGGTCTAGAATGATGTGTGTTAAGTTTCCTGAAAATCAGCTCAGATTTAGATATAGTTCCCATATGTATTTTCGTCCGATTTCATGTAAATGGTGCACCAAAGTCCCTATATATCCT
This sequence comes from Musca vetustissima, assembly GCF_032173495.1. NCBI lineage: Eukaryota > Metazoa > Arthropoda > Insecta > Diptera > Muscidae > Musca > Musca vetustissima. The sequence goes on from NW_026873937.1 coordinate 9,784, forward strand.
TCGGTTTACACGAAATTTGGCATAACGTACTGAATTGAGCCTAGAGTGATGTCTGCCAAGTTTTGAGAAAATCGGTTTAGATTTAGATATACCTCCCATATATAACTTCGTCCGATTATATGTAAATGGTGCCCAAAAGTCCCTATATATCCTTCGATTTACACGAAATTTGGCATAACGCACTGAATTGAGCCTAGAGTGATGTCTGCCAAGTTTTAAGAAAATCGGTCCAGATTTAGATATAGCTCCCATATATAGTTTCGTCCGATTTCATGTAAATGGTGTCCCAAAGTCCCTATATATCCTTCGATTTGTACGAAATTTGCCATAACGTACTGAATTGAGCCTAGAGTGATGTCTGCCAAGTTTTGAGAAAATCGGTCCAGATTTAGATATAGCTCCCATATGTATTTTCGTCCGATTTCATGTAAATGGTGTCGCAAAGTCCGTATATATCCTTCGATTTACACGAAATTTGGCATAACGTACTGAATTGAGCCTAGAGTGATGTCTGCCAAGTTTCGAGAAAATCGGTCCAGATTTCTATATAGCTCCCATATATAGTTTCGTCCGATTTCATGTAAATGGTGTACCAAAGCCGCTATATATCTTTCGATTTGCACGAAATTTGGATTAACGTACTGAATTGAGCCTAGAGTGATGTATGCCTTGTTTCGTGAAAATCGGTCCAGATATAGATATAGCTCCCTTTTATTATAGATTGATTTTAAGTAATTGACACACTTAGGAACCAGTAGGCTGATAGGAACAAAACGTTCTGAAATTAGTATAACCTAACCTGTGACAAGTTTGTTTGAAATCGCTTAATATTTGGATAGAGGTTCCATATATATTAGATAAATATATATTATATATATTTTATTTCATCCAATTTCATGTTAATAGTCCTGTTTAATATACCCATAGTGGTTGAAGGGTATCATATAGTCGGCCCCGTCCGACTTTACTACTTTCCTTACTGGTTTTTTATTGATTTAGTACCCCAATACCATCTTAATTTCTCTCTGTCTCTGCTGTACATCCCATAAAAGTCATTAATACACTTTCGCCAATTTGTTTTTGCTTAAAACAGCAATACAGCAACTCAAAATATTTAATTTATTTTCAATACTTCTCGAGTCTTATTACTTTTTTTCACTTCGTCAATTGGGTAATAAATTTATTTATATTTCACTTCAGTCTATAATTTGCCATTTCGTTCGAATATGGCCTCAGAAAAATGCCAGAAAAAAAGAAGGCGATTTCTTTATGCTGCTGCTGCATGGAAATGGTCATGTCCAGGCAGTTGTGGCTGTTAATGTTCATTATGAAAATTGAGCTGCTGTCAAATCAGCCATAACAACAACAGCAGTAACAACTACAACAACAACACACCCAACAAAACCTCTGAACATTTGGGCGAACGAATGAATGGTTATGGTGGTGTAGCCGAGGAAAAACGCATCCGAGGTGCTGATGGTAATGTTGACGATGGTGGCAGCCACTTTGCAACAACCATTGGTGGCGGTGGTGGTGGTGGTGATGTTGGTGTTGTTGTTACTGGCTTTGGTGCAGATGTGGTTTGTGATGGTTTCTGTCCGGCTGTATGTTTGTCCGTCCATTGACGGTATGCCCAGCGGCATGTTAAAATTGAAAAACGCATTTGCGTGATAAATTGCAATATTTAACACTCTGCACTCTCTCGCCGAATGCCGCGCGCGTTATAAGCCTTGACATGGAGTTTGGTCAGACGTCAGTTTGTGGATGATGATAATGTTGTTCTTGTTGCATTTAGGCGTTACATGCTATTTTGTTCGTTCCGTTTTTTGTTTTTTCGTTGCGAACATTTCAAACAGTACCACAAATAAACGTTGTTTTTTGGGAACAAAAAAATCCTGAAACCATCCATTCATTTGGCAACAGTACCACCACTCGAAACATGAATTATACTGATCGCCTATACATTGCAACAAATCTACCAAATTACTTCGAGTTGTTGTTGTTGCAGTTGTGTTTTTTTTCGGTGCTAACAAAGTTTTATTCGGTTATTGTTGTTACTTTTATTTGTTAATTCATTCAATAGCGAATTGTAGGCTTTCCATTAGGGTCCAAAACTACTCAGTCATTCAGTGAAACAGCAACTGAGGACTTCAAACAACTTGCAACAATGCCAAGTTGCAATAATAACAATAAAATTTTAACAGTGGTAAAAAATATTCTTTAGGCCTTGCAAAAATATTCTTTAAAAAATTCACGCTTTTTTTTAGCCTTGAAAACTTACTTAGCTGGTTTCTTACAGAACGGTTGTTCCATAAGCCGAGCATTAAAAAGATTACGCCCTGTATTATAGCTGCCATGAAACGAAACATGAATTTGGCTGCGGATTTATAGTTAACAAGAGAATAAAAGACCTTGTCTCCACATTCACTCCAAAGTCCTTCTACATCAGTCTTATTTGCGCCCATGCTCCGACCGAAGATAAAGATGAACAGACCAAAGACATATTTTACGAGCACCTAGAAACAGCATATGACCGTTGCCCTAACCATGACATTAAAATTCTGCTAGGAAATTTTAATGCAAAAATCGGAAGGGAAAATATCTTTGGCCCCACCGTCGGAAAATTCAGCCTTTATGAAGAAACATCCGGCAACGGCATGAGGTTGATTGACTTCGCGGCAGCAAAAACATGGTAGTTAGCAACATCAGATTCAGGCATCTCGATATACACTAGGCCACCTGGATCTCTCCTGATCAAGCAACGAGAAGTCAATTGATCATGTTGTGATGGACGGAAGGCCTTCATCCAGTGTTTTAGACGTCCGATCGATCCGAGGAGCGAATATCGATTGGGACCATTACCTTGTGGCAGCCAAGGTACGCACCCGTCTTAATGTAGCAGCAAAGGTGCGATCTAACACAACACGGAAACTCGACGTCGAAAAGCTGCAAACACAACAGGTAGCCGAGGCCTACTCCGCTCAACTTACCCACCTGCTTGAAGAAAACACTTCTTGTCCCGATAATAGTATAGAAGCGCAATGGCAAAGAATTGCCCACTCCCAACAAACTGCAGCAAAAGCAACATTTGGGTACCAACAACCACCACCAAGAAACCCATGGTACGATCAGGAGTGTCGTAATGCTACTGATTTGAAAAACACAGCGTATAGGGCAACCCTGCGGACAGTAGCAACACGTAATGCGATGGAGAATTATCGGGAGAAAGGGAGAGGAGAAACGTGTTTTCAGGAAAATGAAGAAAGAACAAGAAAAACGGGATCGTGGGCAAATCGATATGTACAGGAGTCAGAATGAAGTCCGGAAATTTTACCAACGAGTAAAACACCAAACTGAAGGCTTTGGTGCAGACACATCCTACTGTAGAGATGAAGAAGGAAACCTGGTGACAGATACAGACAGTGTGTTGAGGATCTGGATGGTGCACTTTGAAAAGCTTCTCGTATCAAATAGTGGCGTAGAAGAAGATACTCCTAGCCAAGATGAGGTCATAAAAGCAATTAACCGGCTCAAGAACAACAAAGCAGCAGGAGACGATGGGTTACCAGCCGAACTATTCAAGACTGGTATCCAGATGCTGGTCAGGAGCATGTACCAGCAGATTAGTGCAATTTGGCTAGATGAATGCATGCCCAATGATTGGAACCTCAGCATCCTGTGTCCCGTGCACAAAAAAGGAGACAAGACGATATGTGCCAACTATAGAAGAATAAGTCTCCTTCCCATCGCATATAAAGTGGTATCCAGTGTGCTGTGTGAACGACTGGTCAATTACATTATTGGACCATACCAATGCGGCTTCAGATCTGGCAAATCCACCATTGACCAGATTTTCACTCTGCGACAAATCCTGGAAAAGACCCACGAAAAACACATCGACACATACCACCTATTTGTCGACTATAAAGCCGCATTCGACAGCCCTATTCGTCAGAGGTGTTTAAAGCCATGTCTGCGTTCGGCATTCCTGCAAAATTAATACGGCTATGCAGGATAACTTTAAGTGGCACAAAGTCAGCAGTTAAAATAGGAAAGGACCTATCGGAGCCCTTCAATACCGAACGAGTATTCAGACAAGGTGATAGTTTGTCGTGTGATATTTTTAACATCCTGGTGGAAAAGGTCATACGAGACGCAAAGGTGAACAGAAATGACACTCTGTACACCAAACAACACATGTTACTCGCCTACGCCGATGACATCGATATAATGGGTCGAACATTGAGAGAGAGTAACAGCCACCTTTGAACAAATTGAAAAGGAGTCTACCAAGGTGGGTCTGGCAGTAAACGGCGATAAGACCAAGCTGATGGTATCAACGCGCAAGACGTCTAGTAGACTCGGACCAACTGTGGAACTTGAGAACTACAGCTTCGAGGTTGTCAAAGCCTTTTTATACCTTGGTACCGCCATAAATAAAACGAATGACATCAGTTTTGAAATTCGGGGAAGGATTGTGATGGCCAACAGATGCTACTATGGTCTAAGTAAGCAGTTTAGAAACAAGGCCACCTCCCGCCAGACCAAACTCACACTTTACAAGACGGTGATTATATGGATCAGAATCATGGGTACTTGCGCAACCAGATGAGGCAGCTCTTGGGGTGTTTGAAAGAAAAATTATCCGAAAGATCTACGGGCCGATCTGCGTCGACGGTGAATATCGGCGTCGAATGAACCACGAGCTTTACCATTTATACGCGGATATCGACATAGTCTGTCGTATTAAGCTGCAGCGACTACCGTGGCTAGTAGGCCTTCAAAAAATATTCTTTAAAAAATCCACGCCTATTTAGGCCTTGAAAAAATATACGGTGGCTAGTAGGCCTTCAAAAAATATTCTTTAAAAAATCCACGCCTATTTAGGCCTTGAAAAAATATACGGTGGCTAGTAGGCCTTCAAAAAATATTCTTTAAAAAATCCACGCCTATTTAGGCCTTGAAAAAATATACGGTGGCTAGTAGGCCTTCAAAAAATATTCTTTAAAAAATCCACGCCTATTTAGGCCTTGAAAAAATATACGGTGGCTAGTAGGCCTTCAAAAAATATTCTTTAAAAAATCCACGCCTATTTTAGGCCTTGAAAAAATATACGGTGGCTAGTAGGCCTTCAAAAAATATTCTTTAAAAAATCCACGCCTATTTTAGGCCTTGAAAAAATATTCTTTAAAAAATCCACGCCTATTTTAGGCCTTGAAAAAATATTCTTTAAAAAATCCACGCCTATGGTAGGCCTAGAAAAAATATTCTTTAAAAAATCCACGCCTATGGTAGGCCTAGAAAAAATATTCCTTAAAAAATCCACGCCTATAGTAGGCCTAGAAAAAATAATCTTTAAAAAATCCACGCCTATGGTAGGCCTAGAAAAATGTTATTTAAAAAATCCACGCCATATTTTAGGCTTTGACAAAATGTTTGCTAAAAATTCTGTATACCACTGTGCATGATCGGCAGCCAAACTAACTAAAGTTAACATAATTTCCTTTTCACATTGCATTGCGGCTATTGTCGCCGTTTTAAATATTGTTAGTGTAGTAGTTATTCGTGTTTTTGCTATCATGACATCGTAGTGTATGTCTGAGTGTTTC